>NW_021834327.1:27500-35000 GCF_006345805.1 Octopus sinensis
AAGTATAAGTAGAAAATTTTACTAAAGAAAACCATTCTTTTCCCCCCTGGAAGTTATGAGGAAACAAATTCAATTCGTGCGAACTATCTGAAACTAGTCTCCTCCACCACACCCTCTCGGAAGAATATTTCTGCAACATATCTCGACTTAATCCGAATTTATACTCTCTTTTTACTCTTTTACTTGTTTCAGTCATTTGACTGCGGCCATGCTGGAGCATGGGACTTATTCTTTTGTAAGCCCAGTACTTATTCTATCGGTCTCTTTTGCCGAACCGCTAAGTAACGGGGACGTAAACACACCAGCATCGGTTGTCAAGCAATGCTAGGGGGACAAACCAGACACACAACACATACACACACATACATATATATACATATATACGACGGGCTTCTTTCAGTTTCCGTCTACCAAATCCACTCACAAGGCTTTGGTCGGCCCGAGGCTATAGTAGAAGACACTTGCCCAAGGTGCCACGCAGTGGGACTGAACCCGGAACCATGTGGTTGGTAAACAAGCTACTTACCACACAGCCACTCCTGCGCCTACTATGAAAAGTTATAAGGAACTAAACTCAGGCATGAGGTGGGTACAGTTGTGTAGGTATGCTTATATATATATATATATTTCCATATGACAAACACTTGTGGTGGACATGCTTATAAAACCAAAAAAACAACACAGCACCCATGACTCTCGGAAATATTTCTCATCATGCTCAGAATTGCTGAAGCATGGAATGAACTACCCGCATCAGTCGTTAGCTGTCAAGACACTACATCCTTCAAAACTTCAATGCTTCCTGAAATTCGTCAACTGTACACCTGATGGCCATTTTTTTTATTTTTTACTTCTTTAGTTGTAGCGCACCTGAACACTGTATACAACACTTTCCTTCATTATTTCCATTATTATTATTATTTATATTTACACAAACACACACACACACACACACACACACATACACACAAACACACATATATATCATATATATAATATATATAAACAGAAAGAGAGAACGGGAAGGAAAGAGATAGATTGATAGATGGCCAGATATACAAATGGATAGACTGACGGACATACAGATCAATCGATCGATCGATAGATAGATTTTTCACAGCCACTAGCGTCGGAGACCCTATAAAGGATCTCGTGATCCTTTATAGAGCCTCCGAAGCTTGTGGAAAGGATGGAGGTTTGTATCCTTAAACCGAAGTGCTAGCCCGAATGGCTTACTTCAGATCGGACTGCGCTAATGACTGTGCGAGTGTGTGTGTGTGTGTGTGTGTGTGTGTGTGTGTGTGTGTGTGTGTGTGTGTGTGTGTGTGTGTGTGTGTGTGTGTGTGTGTGTGTGTGTGTGTGTGTTGGTTCTGATTACCTTCCTGATATACAATACAAGTGACTATCACATGTGCCCTACTTCGCTGGATATTTTCAGCATTTCAACGATTATTCCTGGTCCAGTGGCTTTTCCATGCTTTCATAGCCATTTAGATGCACTCGACCGTACACCTGTCAACTTTTGTTGGTAGTTCCTCTGTTAGATCCACTTGCGGTACCCTTTCTCTGTCTCTCTACTCCCATCTACCCCCATTTCTCGCTTTCTCTTCTCTCTCTCTCTCTCTCCTTCTTTCTCTCTCTCTCTCACTCACTCACTATATCCAACTATCCCCCTTTCTTTCTGGCGTTAGTTATGGCAAGTGTGCCTTATCATCCTGCACACACTTTCCCCTTACTACGATGTATTGCCTTCCGCTAACATTAAAATCCGTTACATCTCATATCTCTGATCCTTTCATTTCTCCATGTTGCATGTAGCTTACTCTGTGTGTGGTGTGTGCGTGTGCATGTATGTGTATCTATAAATGTGTATGTATGTGTGTGTGTGCATGTGTGTGTACGTATATATATATATATATATGTATGTACGTACCTGCATATATGTGAATGTATGAGGGTGTTATATATATATATATATATATATATAATATATATATACACATATTATATAATATATATATAATATATACATACATATGTATATATATATATATATAATACATATGCATTATATATATAATATATATACATACATACATATGTATATATATATAATATATATACATATGCATATATATATATATCTATATATACATACAACATATGCATTATTACATAATATATATATAATATATATATAATATATATACGTCCCTTTGGTGTCCTGTACTCATATATGCGTGTATATGTTACATGTAGAGGTAGGTACGTACATATATTTTATATATATGCATATGTTTTATTTCATTTATTAATATATATATACATATGCATATGTCGTGTGATATTTACTGTACGTGTGCGTGTATACATACCTATATATATATATATATATATATATATATATTATATATATATATATACATACCTATATATTATATATATATATATATATATATCTATATATATATATATATATATATATATATATATTATATATATATATGTACCCTGTGTATGTGCAATGTCTGTATATGTATCGTCTGTGTAATGTTTAGAATTCTTTCTACAAGTGAGAAGCTGGTTTCTAACAAAGAAACAAAGCTACTTTGCTGGAATTCAGATAACAACAGTGATAATTATTACAAGTCGGACTAAGAAAGTCTTAAATAGTTTTACTATCATCAGTGATGCTTCCTGGGAGCCATTAGATGTTTCACTCTTTCGGACCTGTGAGCAATCAGACACTCTCACCCAGGCAACCCAGCCAGGGTTGATCAAGCGCTCAACTTTGCCCAGTTAGCATTAATCCAAGTAATACTACCTCTTCCAAGACTCACTTCTCCTGATCCACATCCCCCTTGGGTAACTTCTGCTGCTTCCATAGCCAACTTAATGGCCTACCACCTACAGGCCTCCTGTGATGCCCTGCATATTGTAAACCCTACAGAGCGACGGATCTTTAATCCTTCTGCATCTCACCTCAGTGAGATCTCACACTGCTTACCACTCATTGTTTCAACATAACTCTACCAGCTCAGCATATTTCTTTCTCTTACTCTTGTCTGCGAAATAAGGCCCTCCCAGGGAATGGAGAGTTTTAAAAGAAACACCTAAAAACACCTGAGTGGATGTTTTTGAAATCAGCCCCAGCAATATGAAAGGTAAAACTCCCGGCTGCTTTCTTCGTTACTAGATTTTCACGTTTTTAATTGCATTAAGACATTTTATGTAAGTTGTTTTATGGGGCCCTCGATTGAAGAGCCGCTTTGCTTGTGAAGATGGTGGTGCTGGTGGTGCTTGTGGTGGTTTTGGTGGTGGTAAAGATAATGATAGTGTAGGGATGTCTGGTGTGTTGTTGGTAAGAAATACAGTCGATAACAACGTTATTATCTATAATCATATATACTGTAATAGGTCTGCGTGGTTAATGTATATACTGTAACCATTGACAACAGGACACAACGGTATCTAGCAACTACTATTGAATATTGTATGTGAATGGATGTCAACTTCTTGATGTATGTGGCCATCAGTGTGTGTGTGTGTTGCGTGCGTGTGTGTCCCCTTACACATATACACTTCGGTTTTTCTGTCTAAATCAGTATCAAGTGTACACACACATACATATATGCACATGCGCCATGCATAATATACATATATATGCATAGATACATGGATATAAACACACACGCGTACGCATACACACGCACACACACACATATAACTTGGGTTTGGACATTAAGTTATATGTATGTGTGTGTGGTGGGGCTTATATCTGTACAGGTTTTTATGTGCACATATGTATGTTTATAGCTGTATATGTATCTGTGCATGCATATGTGTGTATTTGTGTGTGTGTGTGTGTGTGTGTGTGTGAAGGCGCATCACTCAGTGGCTAGAGCGTCAAGCTTACGATCGTGAGGTTGTGAGCTCGAATCCCGGACAGGGCTGTGTTGCGTTCTTGAGCAAGACACTTTATTTCACGTTGCTCCAGTTCACTCAGCTGTAGAAATGAGTTGCGACGTCACTTAGTGCCAAGCTGTATCGGCCCCTTTGCCTTTTCCTTGGATAACACTGGTGGAGAGGGGAGGCTGGTATGCATGGGCGACTGCTGGTCTTCCATAAGCAACCTTGCCTGGACTTGTGCCTGGGAGGGTGACTTTCTAGGTGCAATCCCATGGTCAGTCATGGCCGAAGGGGGTCTTAGCATATATATATATATATATATATATATATATATATATATATGTATTGTTGCCATTATGTTAAACTGCCGTATGTCCAAATTTAGCGAAATGCATCTTGTTCAATATTTATATTTGCTTGCAGTAACCGGTTCTTTTGGTCAAGCTATCATATCTCCGGCTGCTCCAAGATATCAAAAGTTGTCAGTTTAGCATAACAGTTTTGCTATGGAATGGTGAAACTATTTTTTCGTTTTCTGAAAAAGTAAAGTTTTGGACTTACGACACTTTTGCATAATAGCAACGATAATAAAATTATTTTAGCATTTTCTACCTTGTCTTATTTTCGTTACACACACACAAACACACATTATGCATGCCGCATATAGATACATACATACATACACACACATACATACACACACATACACACACACATACATACATACATACACACACATACATACAAACACACATAAAAACACACATACATACGTACATACATACATACATACATACATACATACATACATACTTGTACCCACTCACCACACGTATACATAGTCCCCTCAGGCCAAAACTAATCCACTTCGGCCCAGTACACACATATTGATATATTGACGTTGGAAGCGGCTGTCATGGCGTCCTTTGTCTACGTCACAGCTCTTCTTTTCAGCAATGGAAAAATCCCATACACTTACATATTAGAACACATTCGCTCTCCTTCTTTACCAAACACACATATATGCACTCACATTCATTCACTCTCTTACTCAGACTTTTAACTTTTGAAAAAGCTGCTTACTCACGTTTTAGTGTGAGTTTCTACAGAGGTAAGGTTGTAACAACCAGCTCAAAACATAATGGCGGACTTGGGAAACAAGCGTCTTATCCTCTGAAACACAAGCATAATCTGTTGTCTGGTGGTCCCTTTTTTTTTTCTGGATTGGCTAAGTCGGTTGTAGAATTGGACAAAAATGCTTTGGAATCGATATTTGCTCTGGCTCTTTATGTTCTGGGTTCAAATTCTGTCGAGGTCAGTTTTACCTTTCATATTGCTGGGGCTGATGAAATAAAGTACCAGTCAAGTACTGAGATTGATATAATTGAATTTTTTTTTCCAATATGAGGCTTTGTACATACATAAGAAGCCATTGTCATTATCATTTCGATGTAATCGACTGTATTCTCTTCAAAGTCTTTATACCTGTGTTATTTTTATTACTGTTTTTATTGGTGAGGCACCGAGCTGGCAGAGCCCCGTTACCGCACCGGATAAAATAATTCGTGGCATTTCTTCTGGCTGTACGTCCTGATTACAGCTTATTCCAAGGTTGATTCTGTCATTCATCCTTTTGGAGTCATCAAAATTAGTACCAGTTGAGTACTGGTGGTGGTGGTGGGGGGGGGGGTCGATGTAATCGATTAGCCTCATCCCCAAAATTTCAGGCCTTGTGCCTATAGTAGAAAATATTATTATCATTGATAAGGCAGCGACCTAGCGGAATCGTTAGCACGTCGGCCAAAACTCTTAGTGGCATCGCATTCACGTTTTGAGTTAAAATTCCGCTGACGTTGACTTTGCTTTCATCCTTTCGGGATTGATGAAATCAATTACCCCCTTCCTCCAAGATATCATGCTTTGTGCCTATAATTGTTACTATTGTTGTTTAGCTAATTACTAGTTTGTAATTTAGTAATCAAGTTAGTCAAACCACTAATCATGTCGCTTTAACCTTATGGTTATTTCAAAGCTTGTTTGCTTTCGCGGTGGGTCAGTTTCAGTCGTAGTTTGGCACTAATACAGCCGGCGTGTTTAAGTCTTCAATGTTATATAGGTGAACCACTAACACACTTTGACGAGTTTACCAGTCATGTGTCGATTATATCACTCATCATGCATTTTACGAGAGTTGAAATAACTGTAACGATCAGGTATATTTCCATTGAGATTTAATATTTCGTTGTTGTTGTTGTTGTTACTAGTGTACTCGTTACTGTTGTGTTTCTTCGCCTTAATCAAATAAACCTATGAGCAAATAGTTTCAAGTCGTAATCATGTTGTCCTTTATTCAGATAAATCTTATCTACCAGTTAGATATTGAAATTAGTGTTAACGTAAAAAATGCTAAAGCGAAGAAGTTATGTTGCAAGGTGGGGGAAGAATATTAGTGGATAATAATGTTTGTTTTAATTATTTCTGCAAGTACGGGAGACAATTCCAAATATATTTCGGGCATATTACAACCTCATCAGCCAAAAAGTCAAGTTAGGACGACTTTTGTGATGATAACGCCTACTGCGGCAAAAACACATGTCCACGGCCTTCTTTTTGACTCGTGTGTGTGTATGCGTATACGTATGCATATGTGTGTGTGTGTATTGTGTGTGCATATACATATACATATATAGTGTGTGTGTGCATATACGTATGCGTATATAGTGTGTTTGCACATGTTTACATGTGTATATGTATTATGTGACTATATGCATATATATGTATGTACGTATATATGCATATATGTATTTGCATGTGTGTGTATATATATAAAATTCTTTGTCTACCTGTCCCCTATGCATTATCAAGCGGCTTCACTAAATCAAATCAAAGTTTGCAAGGTCCCCGCGAGTGTCAACATGTAATTTTTATTTCATTTGGATTGAAACAACATTTTCTTGAAAATAATCTTTCTATAGACAACTATAGTAACGGACATTTTATACCACGATGACGACGTCACATTTTGTAGATGAGTGCATACGTATCTGTGTGTGTTTGCGCGTTTGTTACGTACGAGATAGTAAAGGACATTTTATACCACGTTGACCTCACAGCTCTATCGTTCTCTCTTCATTCTGTCTAGCGTTTACCGTTGTAACGATGTCTGGAAAAAAATTACAGCCAATTTTATTGTTTACAATTTTCTGTACCGGTGCATTTGTGTACACTAACACATAAACAAAAATGTGACGAAGGGTGCAGGGAGCACTAGCATTGCTAGAAATAAGAGTCAAAGAACTCTTTAGTCACAGAAACACATTTTCTGCTTACTGACAGGGGACACATATGTGTGTATATATATATATATATATTTATACATGTGCGTATATTTACACACACACACACACACACACACACACACATATATATAATATATATATATATATATATATGTATATGCAGGTACATGTGTATATGCATACGTAGGGTGTTTTGATTCTCCTCACCCCCACTCCATCGGCTGTTTCTTTTGTGCATATGCATTGGCAGTGTGCAGTTGCACTGCTCCCCCCTCTCCCGCCTCCTTTTTGA
>NW_021834327.1:40000-62566 GCF_006345805.1 Octopus sinensis
GACGAATCACAGCTTTCTATTTTGTAATCTGGCCTGTGTAACAGTAACAATCTTTTTTTTTTTTAATCTAAAGTGTTATTACTTAACAGTTGTCCTTGTTATTAATAGACTACTGTAATGGATGGGTTGTTAACAGTACAGGGAGGGTTTTAAAAGTCCAAACACACGTTAAAAAATACTGTAAATATGGTGTCCCTACTTCGCGGATATTCAGTTATCGCGACTGATCTCGGAACCAATCTACCGCGATAAACGAGGGATCACTGTAGTGTCGGTCTGGAAGTCATTGTCCCGATATCGACATCAAGTCGAAAACGAACCATTTCCTTGTCCGGAACCAGATCGATCCCAAAATCGAATCAGTTCGTGCCAGTTACGAGGTGAAACATCCCTGAAAGTTTCATCCGAATCTATCCAGCGGTTCTTGAGATATCTTATCCTCAGACAAACAAATACGACTAAAAACAATGCCTCCGCCTTCGAAAGCGGGGGTAATAAAAGACACTGAGATATTGCTTTTTCAGTTTTGTTTCAAACAGATCGGACGATCACACAGAAGCTCCCTTACTGACAAGTACACGCAGACCAAGATGCAAAAATGGCGGTGATGTGTGACGTAGTTTTGGCTCTAAGTGTAATCAGTTGATGAGTTACTGTTTACAGGTGTAACAAGATAACAGCGGGTAAAGTAATGAAGATATGAAGAGCATACACACATACACACAGATCTGGCTGTCTGTACGTCTGTGTTTGACTGTTCTATTTGTTTATGTAGCTATCTATCTATCTATCTATCTATCTATCTGTCCTATCTGTCTTTCTGTCAGTCTATCTATCTACTATCTATCTATCTATCTATCTATCTATCTATCTACCTTACTACCTATCTATTGTCTGTTTATCTATCTACCTGTCTATCACTCTCTGTCTCTCTCTCTCTCTCTCTCTCTCTGTCTCTCTCTCTCTCTCTCTCTCTCTCTCTCACTTTCTCACCCTCCAGAGCAGTCTAGCCAATACCTGTGGATGAGCTTTGTTTAGCATTACTATAAGGTTTTACCCAAATTTTATCCAACTATATATACGTGTGTGTGTGTAAGTCTACGTACACACTGATAAAACACAGATGTCTATTGTAATACTTCTCACATAGTCCAGTTTATATCCCACCATCTCTTCTTTTTCGTCTCTCCCTTCTGACTCTTCTTATCTGTTATATGTCCAGAAATAGTGATAATGGATGTTACACTAACAACTTTTTATCTAACGCTTTCATAGTTGATCGATGTAGAATTGGGAGATCATTTTCTCTTACGTCCCTTGACTTCTCTTTTTTTTCCTCTCTCTCTCTTTTTCTCTCTTTCCCATCGTCTTTCCACTTCTGGCTTCCTTCTTCTATTCCCCTTTTCCCTTCTTGTCGTTCTTCTTACTCACCTTTATATATTTTCTCACTCAATATATTCATTGACTCACAAAACCCAACCATTTCACAAAGAGAGAGAGAGACAGAGACAGAGACAGAGACAGAGGGGGAAGATAGTCAGGAAGAAGGACAGAGAGTGAGGGTAAGAGAGCAAGGAAGAGTAAAAATACTTAAGTAGGTACGGAAGCTTCCCTTAACGACATAGCTACTTACTTCTTCTTCTTCTTCTTCTTCTTCATCATCATCATCACCATCATCTCTCCTTTTTCTTTTCTCTTCTCCTCCACCAATTCACACATACGCATGCGCGACGTGCGTGTGCACTCAAACTTAGAAACTAGAAATCTAATACATCTTAGCATAATTAATATTCAGCGAACATAATTAATTAACCACAACCAGTGTTGTATATTTACCTATACCTTTGGCAGGCTGTAACCGAAGGACCCCAGAACCTAGTAGGGACCTCCAGGAAAGTGCTTAATAGTTTTGACATTGTTATAGGCTCCATGAGAGTAACCTCCCTGCTTCTAGACATCCGGCACTAAATACAACACAACCACCGCAAATTATTTTTATTGCTGCCGCTGCTGCTACTACTACTATCACCTCCACCATCATGGTAACATCCAACACCACAAGCTAGCAGCTGTTACTGCTCCGTTCCTTAAATGTATTGACACTGAAATTTTTTTGCTGGGGGGGGGGGAGAAATCTCGAAGCTCATAAAGCTGTAAATAATAGTATGTAAATTTGGGGTTGAAAGATCTGGATAGGCAAAGTCGAAAGTTACCTTTGGAGCGTTTTGATTGTAGAGATTATGCAAACTCCATATAGGTATTTCTGAAGGTGTGCAGTCTTAGAAAAGAGCACCTTTGAAAACTCTATTCTTTGTTATACATTTGTCTTCTATTCTGAAAAGATGTTTCTTATGTATATTTGTATGTCAAGAAATAAACAAACTTAACTTTGGAACGACATCAGAGTCATAATCTATTCTTTCTTTTGCTATTTTACTTGTTTCAGTCATTTTGACTGTTGACTGTTGCCCCAGGACTTATTTTAAAAACCTAGTATTCATTCTATCAGGGGTTTTTTCTGTTTTGCCGAACCGCCAAATTACGGGGACGTAAACACACGAACACAAATTGTGAAGCAGTGATGGGGTGGGGAACAAATACAGACACAAAGACACACACATACAAACGCACAAACATATATATTTATTTATATATATATATATAAATATATATATTCTTTTACTCTTTTACTTGTTTCAGTCATTTGACTGTGGCCATGCTGGAGCACCGCCTTTTGTCGAGTAAATCGACCCCAGGACTTATTCTTTGTAAGCCTCGTACATATTCTATCGGTATCTTTTTGCCGAACCGCAAAGTTACGGGGACGTAAACACACCAGCATCGGTTGTCAAGCGATGTTTGGGGGGGGGACAAACACACACACACACATATATATATATATAGATATACATATATACGACGAGCTTCTTTCAATTTCTGTCTACCAAATCCACTCACAAGGCTTTGGTCGGCCCAAGGCTATAGTAGAATACACTTGCCCAAGGTACCACGCAGTGGGACTGAACTCAGAACCATGTAATTAGTAAGCAAGCTTCTTACCACACAGCCACCCTACGGCTATTTATAGTATTTTTCAACTATGGTATGACTACGTTAATAAAACTTTAGTAAATATTAATACGCTTGTACTACATCCTTATTTTCATAAAAGATAAAAGTGCGTAGGAAGACTGCATTTAAACCCACAGCTGACCGAACTTAAGAGTAAATTGTAATAGAGATTCTAAGAGTAATATAGGCGTAGGAACGATTGTGTAAACTATAGGTTGACCAAAGCCTGTAAATGAAATTTGGTGGATAGAAAGTGTGCGGAAATCCATCGAGTGTTGTGTGTGTGTGTGTGTGTGTTTGTATGCTTATATATGTGTATGCGTATACGTGTATAAATATATGTGCGTATATATTTACATATGTGAATTTATGTATGTGTATAAATGTGTGTATACGTGTTCATATATGACTATATGTATGTTTGTATCAAACAAATATAATAATAATAATATAATAATAATAATAATGATGATGATAATAATAATAATAATAATAATAATAATAATAAAATAATAATAATAAAATAATAATAATTATGCCCTGATGCAGTATCATGTCCTGATGCAGTACCAGGCAGTGGCTCTCATGGCTTCTGATCTTAACTGATTGGAAGTGTTATCATGTACATGTTTTGTCTTGGTATAAAAGATGGGCTACAGCAAATATTCTGCTCAATACCACAGATTTGCTTTTCAGTTGTTTGACCTTAACCAGTTGACCATGTTTCTTAGTGACTGACGATATGTGCATCTCTGATCATGAGCAGAAGTAGTGGGGGAGCATCATAGCCATGTGTTGAAAAGAATTCTTAGAGGTTTGGATAATTCACCTTTGGAATCATGGGTGGTTCGTTCAACATCCTTAAACAATCCTTATTCAGGGACCTTTTGAGCCGGATGGGCTACTCAACCAGAAGAAAATTCTAACTGGGCCCCATCTGCAAGGTCATGAGCTGTTTATCTTGATATGAGATCACCATGTCACGCACACATATGGCTGTGATGCATGTGCCTGGTGTACCCTTATCACATGAGTAGTCATGATGGGTATACTGGGCTTTGTATATTTTACCCCAGTGCCACTTTGATGGCATGCACTGCTCTCTCACTCAATAATAATAATCCTTTCTACTATAGGCACAAGGCCTGGATTTTGTGGGGAGGGTGACAGTCGATGACATCAACCCCAGCACTCAACTGGCACTTATTTTATCGAGCCCGAAAGGATACGGCCGTCACCATCACCAATATATACACATAGGAGATCGCAAAGATGTTCTTCGGAGTTTTAGTTGTGCAGGATTGAACCTGGGGGTTAAACTATAAACAGACTTGTACTACCATGCCACCACATCGAGAACAATATCACCGCCACCGTTACTACTACCACCACCAATGCTGTCACAACAACTACTACTGCGCACTTGCTCAGGAACAAAAACTGCTTAGGGGGTGCGCACCCAGGTCCAACATTTTTACATGTATTTTTTTATATATGTTCTTTGTTCGAGAAGAAACGTTATTCAAAGTTCTTTTTGCAGATAACATTTTTTGCACTATTTTCTAAACCTAAGAAAAGTAAGAAGGGTTGCAAATTTTGATATTTCACCCCACAAAAATTTTAGAGGGATATGCTTGCACCACCTGCAGTCCCTGTTCTCGGGTCCATGCTACTGCATCACAGTGAATTCATGTTAGGCTACCTATAGCATCAAAACACCTGTAAAGACATAGCTGTCAGTGTATCTTTTGGTTGGACGATGTTGTTTATAAACATGTCCAAAATTCATTCATGTACGTTATATGTACGAACTGCTGGATGGACAGACAGGTAGATAGGTAGATAGATAGATAGATAGATAGATAGATATGCGTGAAAGTGTAGTGTTACAGTAATGGGGGCAGGGAGACCATAAGATCAAATGAGTACTCTTCGATATATATATATATATAATATATATATATATAATATATATATATATATATATATATATATATAGCTTTTAACTCTTTTACTTGTTTCAGTCATTTGACTGCGGCCATGCTGGAGCACCGCCTTTAGTCGAGCAAATCGACCTCAGGACTTATTCTTTGTAAGCCCAGTACTTATTCTTTGTAAGCCCAGTACTTATTCTTTGTAAGCCCAGTACTTATTCTATCGGTCTCCTTTGCCGAAACGCTAAGTTACGGGGACGTAAACACACCACCATCGGTTGTCAAGCAATGCTAGGGGGACAAACACAGACACACAAACACATACACACACACACATACATATATATACATATATACGACAGGCTTCTTTCATTTCAGTTTCCGTCTACCAAATCCACTCACAAGCATTGGTCGGCCGGGGCTATAGCAGATGACACTTGCCCAAGAACCCGGAACCATGTGTTGGTTAGCAAGCTACTTACCACACAGCCACTCCTGCGCCTATATATATATATTATATATATATATATATATATCTTGTTCCAACCATTAGACTGCAGTCGTGGTGGGGCACCTCCCTGAAGGATGTTTTAGTTGAATGAATCGCCTCCAGGCCTTTTCTTTCTAAGCCTGCTACTTATTCTATCGGTGGATTTTGCCGAGCCGCTATGTTAAGGGGGACGTAAACATACCAACACCGGTTGTCAAGTGGTAATAGGGGACACACACACACACACAGGCGAACAGAAAGTATCAAGTGATCCTTCTGTTTAACGTTAAATTGTTTTTATATATAAGTTGACATAAAAACAGGCTAATATAAATAAATAAAGGGTAGAGAAAATGTGTGTGTGTGTGAGTGAATATCATTACACACACGCATAGTAAACATGTAGACTGACTTGTTTGACTGATTCGCTAAAACGTGTTATAAATATCCTTGTCCTGTCAACTTCTCCACCAAACTCCCACCCGTTTCTCATACTCTTTTTTTTTTCTTTCTTTTTCTGTTGGCCAGCCCCTCCTTAAGAGAAGACATTTACGCGATCTTTGTTAGTGAATTCGATTGTTCATTTCTAATTGGACATAATTCCACGAAATCCCTGTTTACTCAACACTCCAACGAGAAAAACAAAAACAAAAACAAAATTATAAGTAAACAGAGGAACAAGAAAGTAATGTATGCTTCTCAGACGTATATACACACATAATTTCCTCAGTTTATACATCGACACAATTAAGCATTAACTGAAGGACTATTCAGTACATTTAAGCGCAATATCACAGTCACATTTTTTTACAAGGAAAA
Organism: Octopus sinensis; assembly: GCF_006345805.1. Classification (NCBI taxonomy): domain Eukaryota; kingdom Metazoa; phylum Mollusca; class Cephalopoda; order Octopoda; family Octopodidae; genus Octopus; species Octopus sinensis. The sequence goes on from NW_021834327.1 coordinate 46,316, forward strand.
CATTGGCTATAACTTCGAAGTTTCTACTACAGCTGTCTCATATATATATTATATTATACTATACTGTATATCCGTGTACTTTTTGGGAGGTTTTATAATAACACTTTAAAAACACACAGTATGTGTCGCAGGAACAAATCTAAGGTAAGTGTTTAAATACGTTTTTTTTTTATCATTATATTAAATACTTATAATATTACATTATTCACGGTTTTGTCCGTCCGAATATGTTTAAATCTAAACAATTTAAGAATTTTAAAATACATTTATGATGGAAAATGTATAAACTGACTGCCAGATTTGTGTTTTTATTGGGCTTTATGAATGGAAAACAAAAAAAAAATACCTTGACATATTTAGCTGTGCGCGGTTTTTCCCAGGTAGGCTGTTATATTGTTATGTAGGAACAATGGTAAGGATACCCCAAATCTCAATAACAATAGGTAACGATAGAGTACATTTCATATATATATATATTATGTGTGTATTTGTATATAACGTAATTCACCCACAGTAACTAACCTCATAATATAAAGAGATTAGGCTTAAATAGGGGTGAATGACGTCGACTCCTCATATCAACACTCTGGAGACCAATACCGTCGGATCCATACACACTCATGTATACAGATTATATATATATATATATATATATATATTATATATATATATATATACATATATATATATATACATATATATATATATATATATATATATATATATATATATATATATATATATATATATATATATATATATATATATATATACATATAAAATATTATTAGAGACCAAAACCACTATTTTGCAAAACAAACAAGGAAAGACTTAATCAATACATTAAATTTAATAAATAGTCAAAAAAAACCGCCACTACAATCGTTTCTTGTCTTGATCGACAATCTTCAGGTGGACTTCCAATCTAAAAAATCATATTTTAAAATATAAATAAATAATTTTAAAATAATTAAAGTATGAATGAAAAATATAAGTATTAATCCATATATAACCTATATATAATCCATATATAATCAATATATAAACAATATATAAACTAAAAAAAACCTATCAACAATTAAATATAAATATAAACTATAAAATATAAAATATAAAATATAAAACAAAACAAAAAACAATAATAATATAATAATAAACTATTATACACCCATACACATATACCTAATTATATATAACCATATCTAACTACATACACTAAATCACACACCACCTATATATATATCCCTATACATACCATAAAAACGTCTAGGCAACTATAAAAAATAAAATAGCTAAATACTTCAACAACACAATACTTATTCATACTCCCACACACACACACATACAACGCACGTTCACGCTCTAGAAAACGGACATCACTCAAAACTATGAACAAGAATGGAATAAATGGAATTAAAAATTATATTCACTTGGTAAAACGAACACTACTTAAAATATGAATGAAACAATGCAATAAAACAACATACATCGCAAATAGACACAAATTACTACGAATTCCTTAACAAACCTATCATGATAAACCAAAAACTCATAAAACATATAATGATAAAGTCTCCCTTTACTAAACTCTTAACAAACCTATATAGCAATCCCCCTAACCTAAACATTCACACACAAATACACACACGTAAACCACACACCACGACATATACAAATACCCACACCACTTACACATACCAATACATACATATAAAACCTCAACATATACTCAAAAACCCACTCAACCCCACACAGACAAATAAACACAAATTATGAATGGATTCTTTTATAAAACTACCATGATAAACTAAAACTCACAAACAGAAATGATAAAACCTCCCTTTACTAAACACTATAACATACTTATATAGCAATCCCTTTAACCTATACATTCACACACAAAAACACACGTAAACCCACACCCATAACAAATACAAACACCCACCACCCCACTCACACACACCCACAAGTACATATAAGCCTCAACATATACACCAAACAAAATTACTTTACCAAGGAACCCGGAACTATGTGGTTTGGAAGTAAGCACCTTACAATATAGCCACTCGTGTGCCTATATGTGTGTTGTGTGTGTGTGCGTGCGTGCGCGCGTGTATGTATGTATCTATATATATATGTTATATATGTATATATATATATATATATATATATATATATATATATATGTATATATATGTATATATATATATATGTATAATATATATAATATGTATATATATATATATATATGTATATATAATATATACATATATATATATACATATATATATTATATACATATATATACAATATATATATATATATATATATAATATATATATATATATATATATATATATATATATATATATATATATAGTCATATATTATATATATATATAGATACATACATACACGCGCGCACGCACGCACACACACACACACACATATAGGCACACGAGTGGCTATATTGTAAGGTGCTTACTTCCAAACCACATAGTTCCGGGTTCAGTCCCACTGCGTGGCACCTTGGGCAAGTGTCTTCTACTATAATCTCAGCCGGCCAAATCCTCGTGAGAGGATTTGGTAGACGGAAACTGAAAGAAGCCCGTCGTATATATATATGTGTGTGTGTGTGTGTGTTTGTCCACCACCCTCATCGCTTGACAACCGATGTTGGTATTTCTACGTCCCCGTGAACTAGCGGTTCAACCAAATAGACAGGTAGAGTAAGTTTTAGGCTTACAAAGAATAAATAAATCCTGTGGTCGATTTGTTCCTCTAAAGGCGGCGCTTCCAGCATGGCCGCACTCAAATGACTGAAACAAGTAAAAGAATAAGTAAATATATATATATAGGAATAACCACATGTGTGCTCCCCATCAACTCTGTTTCCCCAAAACTTTCGGAACATGAATGTTTGGGATTTTTTTTTATGAGGACAATAAGTTGGGAATGGCGCGCGCACGCGTTTCATGATGTCATTTAACACACGGCATATTACCGTAGGAATTCCGCTTCGATATGATGTCAAAACAGCGTTAAACACCCACATTCCGATATTGCACACTTTAGAAGTTTATAAAGCTGAATATATTTAGATTTAAGCTACATAAACATTGGAAAAGAGAAGGGTTTTATAAAGCTGAAGTAATCATAACAGCTTATTTTGTAGGCCATTTCTGTGATCGTTCATATATATATATATATATATATATATATATATATATATATATATATATCTATATATATATTATATATATATATAATACATATATATAGATATATATATATATATATTATATATATATATATATATATATATATATATATATATATATATATATATATATAGACCGGATATATATATATATATACCGGAGTAAACACATAAATGTGAAACAAGGTGGAAAAAAGAGTACTCAAATACCAGTGGTAGAGTATATATATATATATATAATATATATATATAATTATATATTTAATCGACAGGGCTACCAAAGCCTTGTGAGTGGATTTGGTAGACAGGAACTAAAAGAAGCCCGTTGTGCGTGTGTGTGTGCGCGCATTCGTTTGTCCCCCACCATCGCTTGACAACCGGTGTTGGTGTGTTTCCGTCCTTGTAACTTACCGGTTCGTCCCAAGAGACTGACAGAGTAAGTACTAGGCTTTAAAATAATTACTGGGAGTCGATTCATCCGACAAAAAACAAAAATTCTTCAAGGCGATGCTCCAGCATGGCCGCAGTCTAATGACAGGAAACAGGATAAAAGATATGCGTGTCTGTGCGTATACATATATAAATCCCCTAAACGGAACAAGAACGCAACAGACGACAATAAAAACATTGCGGACTACCAGGACGGAACATTCGTGGCTTTCTATTCATTAAATATATAATATATATATATATATATATATATATATATATATAGACATATATATACATATATAATATATATATATATTATATATAATATAATATATATATATATATATATATATATAAAATATATATTATATATATATATATATTACATATATATATATATATACATATATATATTATATACATATATAATATATTATACTATATATATATATATATATACATATATATATATATATATATATAATATATCTATTATATATTATAACAATATATATATATATATATATATACATTATATATATATACATATATATATATATAACATATATATATATATACATACATATATATATATATATAGATATAATATATATATATATACTGTTGTGTCTGGGGAGAGTCATTCTCTTTAGTACCTTATTATTTACACACTCACCGGTAAAGTTTCCACTTATTCGTCTTTTTATTTTCCTAAAATCAAGTGGAAACTTTACCGGTGAGTGTGTTAAATAATAAGGTACTAAAAGAGAATGACTCTCCCCAGACACAACAGAATATGCTTCAACACTCGAACTCATATAAAGAATCTTGCAACCAAATCCCAAAACGAAATAAATAAATAAATAATATAATATTATATATATATATATTATATTATATATATATATGTGTGTGTGTGTGTGTGTGTGTGTGTGTGTGTGTGTTTTCAGAACAACGCTCCGTCTTTCTTGTTACTTGTTAACCAAGTTCAAGTTCTCTTCGAAAGTAAACAACTGTTTGTTTATAACGATTCACTATATTTACATTAAACATTCTCACACACACAAACACGAATCACTTCTAGGATTCCTCATTGCTTTCTTCTTTCTTTTTTTGCTTTATTTTGAGATGTATTCTTTTACCTTGAAACTCATTTCGTCTAGAAATCTTTTTAAGATATCAAAGTAGAGGTATTGAGCGTGCGTCGATTTATATAAATTGTTGATTTAGTAATATCGGCCATCTTTCGACAACCATACGCGAAAAATGAATCTATTTCTTCGGCAATTGTCGTAATATATTATTATCTTTCACTTGTTTCAGTCGTTGGACTGCGACCATGTTGGGACACTGCCGTGAAGGAGTTTAGTCGAACAAATTAATCTTAGTACAAGTTTCTGAAGCTCGGTACTCGTTCTATCGGCTTTTTTGCCGAACCGCTAAGCTATGAATACGTAAACAAACCAGCAGCGGTTGTCAAGAGGTAGTAGGAGGGGGACACACACAGATACATGCGACGGGGCTATTAGTAGAAACACTTGCACAAGGTGCCACACAGTGGGACTGAACCTGAACCATATGGTTTGTAAGCAAGCTTCCTCACCACACAGCCATGCCAGCAGAGAATTAAAAAATCATTCATTTTTATTAAGTATTTGTGTACTGTTTCTTTCTACATTTAATATGCAAACCTCATCGATTTTTCAAATTCTCAATCGTTTTTAAGAAATATTTTTGAACTGATTTTCTTGAAAAAAAAAGAAGAAAAGAAAAATATATTTAATAGACAAAATTTATCGATTCTTTTTCGACCTGCTAATTATTGATTTAGGTAGCATTTTAAAAATATATTTTCGAAATAATCATTCGAATGTTTCCAAAGTGAAAGTTTTCGAAAGCTAAACTTAAGGTTCACTCAATTACTCTAAGATAAAAGGCAGAAAACTTCGCAGACGTGTTAGAACGCTGGGGAAAAAATATCTTTCGACATTTTTCTGGCTGTTTTCAGTCTGATACAAATCCACCTGAGATTAACTTTTCTTTTTATTCTTTCGGTGTTGATGAACTAAAAAGTACCAATCAAGTACTGTGATCGGGGGTATCGACTAATCCACCCACCAGAAATAGCCAGCCTTCTGCTTAAATCAGAAACTATTATAAAACTGTAAGACAGGTGCAACTTTTTTCATGGCTCATCAGGAGGCTGGTCGGAGTACTAAAAAACTTTCAAGGTAATTTTTCGTTGGGTGTGCCATTCAGAAAATTTCGCAGACCGCTGTTTAGCTACGACTGCTTTAAAATGGACGAAGGTGCAACCGAGTTTACAAACAAGACGAAACGCTATTCGTATTTATAGTAGTTTCCAAGTACTTTATGCGCCCCTTAAGATTTTAGCGAATATTGCTGATCACATCTTAAATAATCAACGATATTTCGTCAAACTCTGAGGATTAGCAATGAAAGAATAACTTTAGCACTACAAGAGTTTAGGACCCAATCTGTTATGCCTTCGCTTATGCCTTCGTTAAGGTCATTACCACAAAATTGACTTCTTTTTTATATTTTCACTGCTTTTATTATGAAAAAGATTTTGGAGGAAAAACGCAACATTTACTTTACAACATTATTTTAAATATTCCTTTTATTTATTTATTTTTGTATTTCTCCACTTTTATTTTCAGTGATTAAACTATATTTTAAATCAGCTTTAAAAAAATATTCGTTCAACGTTTTGAAGGTTCTTGTGGGATAAATTTTATTATCTTCGTTATTTAATCAGAGAAAGCAAGGCGACGACCATAACACCTTGCGAGGCCATGACATTTCCTTGAATAGTGGGAGAGATGGGCGGAAGAGAAAGCATGCCTCGTAGCTTTCCTTGAGATTGAAAACCTGACCAGAGAGGGCGCCACTGAAGTTATTCAAAGCCCGGTGGGGGTGTAATACCGGATATCGGATAATGTTTGCCTTCAAGAACAAGTGCAGCACTTTTCTAACAGGATTTGGTACAATTTTTGTGTATCAAATTTAATTCTCAAGGCTTTGGTTAACTCTTAGGTTATGGTAGTATACGTGGGCGAAAGTAAAGAATACATACATCCGGGATTTAGGGTTAGGCGCCGAAAACGGGTGGTGATGTATTCTTTATCTCCGCCAACACCTGTGCTCAAGGTGCGCGCACTGAACTCGATCTCTGAAATACGTTGTTATGAAGCAAACTCGTTAACCGTACAACCATGTTGTGTTTACCTAGGGGGAAAAAAAGCAAATTCATCGATTTCCTATATTGTTAATTCTTGATTTATTTACCTCGCAGAGTTTCGAAAACAAGCACCACCATTATTTATTTATTTATTTTCTTGTTTACAAAAAATTCATTAGATTTCTATACTTTAATTACTGGAGATTACAATTCTAGGGAAAAAAAGACACACAAATATCCTTTAACCTCTTTCTCCTCGTTTTGGAGTTCGAAACCGTTGGTAACTTTTTCACTTTTGACAATTTTTTTTCCGAAAAAAATTTTTTTTTTTCTAATCACATGGCTTAATCACAGATCACGAATTTGGGTCAAAGTTGGGAATGTAACTTTCATAAATTCAATTTTGCGTGACGAGTAGAGAGTTTTTTGTTGTTGTTTTTAGTAAAATACCGCCATTGATCTTCTAAAACAGTCATAGGCAAACTGTAGCCCAAAAGATTTTCTGAATGGCTCGTCAATGAAAAATTACCTTGAACTTTTTCTTCTTTTGGTAGTGCGGCTCGCTTGCTGATGAGCAATGTTACATGCGGCTCGCTTCTCAAAAATGGTTGTTCATGCTTGTTCTAAAAAAGGTTATGACAACCTCAAGACTTTTTTCTTTTTTGTTCTGTATCCGAGGTGGGATGAAAGGCAAAGCAGACTATGGCTGGGTTTGAACTTAAAACGTAAAGACCTCTAACTAAACACCGCAAAGCATTATATTCTACCCCTCTAATGGCTCTTAATTAATTGTTAGTTACACTGTGAGTAAAACATGTAATTTTTTTTTTATAAATAACATAGACATATGTACGTAAGTTGCACACATTCTTTGCATTCTATGTAAATATATAATTTGGTTATTCACGGTTTCAGACTGTCTGTAGTGTAAAAAAATTAGTGTTTTCTACCGTTTTAACTATATGTATACAACTTAACTAGCTGTTGTCGATAAAAGAAATTCTCTTCAGTCATACCATCGAGCTAGTTGATTTATTTCCCTTGGTTCATTTCATTATTTATTATCTAAATTTAATTCATGCACATGTTGTCTACTGATCTCCGTAGGCGCAGTTAACGTGTACTTCTCTTAGTAGACGCAGTGTGGCCGAATAGTTTAATGAGCATGTGTACGCGCAGTAAACATATATGCCTCCCTTAGTCGGCACAGTTTGGCCGAATGGTACAGTAAACATAGATACTGCCTTTAGTGGATGCAGTGAATGTGTGCTTCCTTTAACACAATGTGGCTAGATAGTTTAGTGAACATGTGTGGCACATTGAACATGTTTACTGTCCTTAATCAACACGTATACTTCCCTCAGTAGACGCAGTGTGACCGAGTGATTTACAAATTTGTATCGTAATACACGCGCACACTCACGACGGGCTTCTTTTAGTTTCAGTCTACCAAATGCACTCAAAAGGTTTTGGTTGACATGAGGCTATGGCAGAAGACACTAGATTAAGGTACCACCAAATGGGATTGAGCCTGAATCACGTGGTTGGGAGGCAAACGTCTTGCAACCCAGCTGCGTCTGCGCATACCTACCTACCAGATGTACAAATAAGGCAAATTTATCTATTTCTCCGTTGATTGACAAAATTGCTGAATAGCCTCAGTCGATTTTCGAACCTTATTGGATATATCAGAGGTGTCTACACCAATTTGACTAATCCCAGAGATACAAGCAGCCGATCTGTTTGAGGTAGGACAGCGTCCATGAGAGTGGCAGCGAGATGAAATGCTGATGTATGTGGAGGCGCAATGGCCTAGTGGTTAGGGCAGCGGACTCGCGGTCGTAGGATCGCGGTTTCGATTCCCAGACCGGGCGTTGTGAGTGTTTATTGAGCGAAAACACCTAAAGCTCCACGAGGCTCCGGCAGGGATGATGGTGATCCCTGCTGTACTCTTCCACCACAACTTTCTCTCACTCTTACTCCTGTTTCTGTTGTACCTGTATTTCAAAGAGCCGGCCTTGTCACTCTCTCTGTTCACGCTGAACATCCCCGAGAACTACGTTAAGGGTACACGTGTCTGTGGATGCTCAGCCGACTTACACGTTAATTTCACGAGCAGGCTGTTCCGTTGATCGGATCAACCGGAACCCTCGTCGTCGTAAACGACGGAGTGCTTCCATGCTGGTGTATGAGACGCGCTCTTTACATTTATTCTTAAATATGATTGTTAAAATGCCATGCGTCTAATGTGACTGTCATACAGATGGGATACCGAGAGTATATCAATGAAACATTAAATTTGTCTCTAATTTATTCACAAAAAAATTAGGTTTGTTCTTATGCGAGATTGTGTCTTATACACCAACAAATACGATAGCTTTGAATGCATGCTGCAGAGTTGGCTCTGATAAAGACACTCAAGGACCGTGTGGTTGCATCGAACCGGGCGTCGGATTATATTTTAGTGTTGCCTTTTGTATATAATAAACATTGGCTTTGTGGAAAGTAGCTTGCTTACCAACCACATGGTTCCGGGTTCAGTCCCACTGCGTGGCATCTTGGGCAAGTGTCTTCTGCTATAGCCTCGGGCCGACAATGCCTTGTGAGTGGATTTGGTAGACGGAAACTGAAGGAAGCCTGTCGTATATTGTATATATATATATATATTATATATATATATATCTATATATATATATATATATATATGTGTGTGTGTTGTATATGTTTGTGTGTCTGTGTTTGTCCCCCAGCATCGCTTGACAATCGATGCTGGTGTGTTTACGTCCCCGTCACTTAGCGGTTCGGCAAAAGAGACCGATAGAATAAGTACTGGGCTTACAAAGAATAAGTCCCGGGGTCGACTTGCTCGACTAAAGGCGGTGCTCCAGCATGTCCACAGTCAAATGACTGAAACAAGTAAAAAAAAAAAATGTTGTTCGACATATTTTGTAGCTTTTTGCAGCATTTCTACCGGTTCCTGTGGTTCCATTTCAAATTACACCGAGGTCAACTTTGCCTTTTATCCTCCTGGGGTTCGATAAAATGAAGTACCAATCATGTACTGGGGTCGTTGACTCTGACTGTCCACCTTTCCTCCAAATTACTGTCCATGTGCCTAAAACAGAAAGAAATATCATTTAAGGTGGCGAGCTGGCAGAATCGTTAGCACGGCGAGCAAAATGCTTCGCAGCATTTTGTCCGTCCCTACTTTCTGAGTTCAAATTTCACCGGGGTCGACTTTACCTTTCATCTTTTCAGAGTCGATAAATTAAGTACCAGTAAAACACTGGCGTCGATGTAATAGACTCGTCGGATCTTTTCGGTTTGAACGGCAGTTTTTAACATAATTTTTAGGTAATTAAAAAAATTTTTAACTTCGTATACTGGTAGAATGTATTTATAAAACATCTTTTTCTCTTGCCTTTATTGAGAAAATTCTATAGTTTGTAAGATATTTGTTGTTTTTTCTTCAATTTCTGCAATTTCAACCAATCAGTGACGTCTATTGAGTTAAAAAGCATTCTGTGCCGTATGAATATGTGCCTCATTTAAGAAACAGATTGGGTTTATTTACATTTGTGAAGAATAAAAGATACCCTTCCGCCACCCCTAACCCTAAAAGAGATTGAAATGCAATAGATCGAGTCTAGGGTCATAATTATGTGTGACAATTTCATATGACACCGCTAGAAAAAAACTGCCGTTCAAACCGAAAAGATCCGACTCGTCCCCTTCCGCAAAATTTCAGGTCTTGTGCCTAAAGTAGAAAGGGTTACTATTAGGGCGGTGTATTGACAGAAATGATACGCGGTATATATTCCAACTCTTCTATATGTTATTTAATAGTCGTTGAAACTTGGAAATGCGACTGTAATACCTTTTGATTCGTCAGGCAGTAATAATTTGATACACATACATGCGCTCACCCATGATAGAATTCACTTGCAGTGAGTCAAATGTAAAACACGCAAATGTTGTTAGTACAAATCTCTATTAATTACTGTTCAATTGGTCAGCTGCTATAATTAAGCCACAGCTGGCCACCACTGTCTATCCCTTCGTTGCCACTACACGTTTATTGTTTAAGATTTACAATAAATTATATATCTTACAGTTGAACTGGTCTTCCACTTACTAACTGACCACTATAATTAACCAATAACTGACCGCCACTTGCCATTGGTCATCGATAGACGGTCACCACCAATGTGGCGGTTCCATTTTGCTTCTCTACCTCTCTGTCCCTTCATTCCTCCTCCTCTCTTTTCTTTTGCCTTTCACTCACTTTCTCTGTCTCTCACATCTTATATAACGTCTCACTTTCTCTCTCTCTCACTCTCGTGTGTCTGTGTTTTAACTCTCAATGAAGTGTAGACTGAGGTATTTCCTGTGCCGTCTGGTGCTCACAACCCTCTCCCAGTCAGTGAATATTCCATCGCAGCATTCTAAAGAGGATTAGTAGCGGGAAAGATAGAGGACGTCTTAGAGGAAACTGAGAGTCGAGAAAAATCAACTGGCTAGTCTTTTCTTGGGGACTTTCGGGTCGGAATCCATAGATAACGTCCATAGACATTTTGTAGAAATCCTTAGTGCTACCGGTGGGTGGGGAGCATTGCCTGTTCAGGATAAATTCTACAGACATGACAGCATCATCAACCGCGCCTGTCCGAGATGCGCGCAGAGCGATGAAACCGTCCTGCACACATTCGCACACTGCTCGAGCATTGCTAACTTGTGGTGTTATGTCGCACCGGCTGCTATCACGTGTAAGGACGGATCTGGCTATCGGCCAACTCCATCGTGAAGTTCGTCCCGCTGCCGGGAAAAGCAGATACTTTTCCCCTGCCTGGTGGTTATGACGAAAAGGGTTGTATGGTGGTCAAGACTGAAAGGACCGAAGACAGTCACTTTCCACTTCGGCCAAGACATCGACATTTTAAAATGCCATTTGAAAACGAAGGTGAAGGTTGAGAAGGATGTGCCACTCACCCGTAAATTCGTTGAAAAGTGGGTGAATGTGGCAAGAATGGCTCGAGTGAGTGGGTCCACTGTGCAGGCGCTTGTAGGCCGAGGAGTGCAGAAGAGAGAAGAGCACATACCATGGTACTTACTCTTGGTGAATAAAGTAGCTCGGGATCTGTAGGTTTCTTTTGGTTACCCTTGGGTGGCGTTTTGCCCTATTGGTGAATTTGTGAGAATTTTTTTCTTTTTGTTAAATATTATTGTTTTTTATTGCTTACCCGTTCCTTTATAAATCCCCTCTGTCGTTTGTTTATCTATTGTCCTAAATGTTTTTCACGGCCCTTGTGGTCAATAAATTATTATTAAGGCAGCGAGCTGGCAGAATTGTTAGCATGCCGGACAAAATTCTTAGCGGCATTTCGTCCGTCTTCATGTTCTGAGTGCAAATTCCGCTAAGATCGACTCTGCCTTTCATCCTTTTGGCTTCGATGAAATAAGTACCATTTACGTACTGAGGTCGGTATAATCGACTGGCACAAATTCCAGGCCTTGTGCCTTTAGCAGAAAAGATTATTATCATTATTATTATTGTTATTAGAATCGTTAATTTGTCGGACAAAATGGTTAGAGACATTTCTTCCAGCCCTTTAAGCCCTGAGTTCAAATCCTGCCTAGGTCAACTTTGCCTTTCATCCTTTCCGTATCGATAAATTAAGTTCCAGTCGAGTATTGGGGTCGGTGTAGTCAACTAACCCACTTTCAACAAAATTGCTGGGCTTGTGCCAAAACTTTGAAACTATTATTATTACAATTTATCAGCCTTTGAGTCAGTTTGTAACATCTGTCGACTAATGATATATATATGTGTATATATATATATATATGTATATATATATATATATATATATATATGTTATATAAATTTCTATAATTGTTCTCCTTCCTTTTCCCTCTTCTACTGCACGTTTGTCCTCATTTCTTTGCGCTCTCTCTCTCTCTCTCTCTCTCTCCTCTCTCTCTCTCTCTCTCTCTCCCTCTCTCTCTCTCTCTCCGCTTCACGTTCTGTTTTTTTTTTTGTTTTTCTATACCCACCTCAAATCTCTCTCTTTCTCACACACATAAACAATGATTATATATAACAAAGTAAAAAAAAGCAAATTTTTTCTATATTACACACACACACACACACACACACATATATATATATATATATATATATATATATATAGAGAGAGAGAGAGAGAGAGAGAGATTTAAACGAGCAGCCTTCGAATTTTTCTATCCAAAGAGTTTTTAACCCGGTATTTACACGTTATTAATTATAGCTTTTCGACCGTTAAAAACGATATAGATAGGTAGACATAGCTAAATGATATATATATATATATATATATATATAGATATACTATGATGGTGATAGATGGGTTGCGAAGGCGCGTGGCCAGATGGTTAAAGGCGTCGCCCCCACGTTTGCGAGATTATGGTTTCGATTCACACGACCGGCTGAACTCGTGTTTTTCATCAAAAACACTCCATCACACGTTTGCTCTGCGATCACTTCTACTTCTGACGTGTGGTACACCATGCACCTCTAGGGCCAACATCGATTTGATGGCGGGGTTGAGCTAATGTACAGCACAAATATTTCATTATTATAAACAAGTGCAGATTGTTTGTGGAGGTGCAATGGCCCAGTGGTTAGTGCAGCGGACTCGCGGTCGGAGGATCGCGGTTTCGATTCCCAGACCGAATATTATGTGTGTTTATTGAGCGAAAACACCTAAAGCTCCACGAGGCTCCGGCAGGGGCTGGGGGGTGGCGACCCCTGTTGTACTCTTTCGCCCTAACTTTCTCTCACTCTTTCTTCCTGTTTCTTGGGTAACGCTGCGATGGACTGGCGTCCCGTCCAGCTGGGGGGAACACATACGCCACAGAAACCGGGAAACAAGGGCCCATGAGCCTGGCTAGGCTTGGAAAGGGCGCATAAATAAAATAAAATAAAATATGCAGATTATTCGGCCCAAAAAATTTCAATAACTCACATCTGTCGTTTGCGACGGGTGGTTCCATGGTGTATGGCTAATGTTGTACTATTCTTATCTACAGCCTGTGCAATGTTATGGTAAAGTGAGTTTGTGATTATATTCTGTTGTCTACCGTTGTGGTGGGTGGTGGTGTGGAATCGTTATGTGGTCCCGGTGTCGTGGTATGTGATATAGAAGTTCTTATGATTATAGATTCTTTGCTGTCTGGCTTCGTTTTTTCATGTGACAAAACATTTTGGAATGTTGTGTCCACTTACCTTGCCTTCTGTGTGTGTGTGTGTGTATTATGTAACTATTTAGACATACATGTATTCACACACATTTTATATATATATATGATTATGTATACTGTAGGAATTTAAACAACACGTTAGGTACAATCAAACTATGTATAAGTAAGTATTAAGTGGAATGTATATTTATATACTCGGTGAGAGAGTATAGACATCCACATATATACACTGACGGGTAACCATATTTTAGATATATAAGTTGTAGAAGGACTCAGTATGGTTAGGTTTAGTAGAATCATTTTTATGCAAAACAGTATCTTTACAGAAAAGTAGTCTGTGCCGCGTTGCTGTTTTTGTCAAATGTTAACAAAAGCGTTAGCACGAAACATAAGGTTGTGAACTGTGAAGATACAACGTTGAATAGAAATTGGTGTGTGTGTGTGTGTGTGTGTGTGTTTCTATTATGTCCTATAAGGCGGCAGTTTGACAAAGAGTCGACAAAAGTACCAGCTGCAATAAGTACTGGAGTTTAATATGGTTTACTACATGCTCTTATAAATACATAATTTGCATGTGTGTGTATATATACATGAGGTTGATACTTGTAAAATGTTATTTGGCTTACCATCGACAGACTTTCACAATATCAAAATAACACCACCACTACTACTACTATAACTGTTTGGAAACAAAATTTGCGTGTTAAACTTGTATTTAATTTTAAGTGTCTCTCTTTATGCTCAGATAGACTTAATCGTCCCCTATAAGATAAAAGAAATTTCAGATGAAATACTGTGGCCGATATAATCGGCTTAAAAAAAGAAATTTTGAAAACAGTTACATTTATGTCAGGGGTGAACATTGACATCGCTTGAGTGGCTTTTGATTGTGTTCCACGTGAACGATGCCGCATTTTCAGTCATATAAGTCCACCTAGTATATGGCATAGACATTCAAACATTGTCACTCTCTTTCCAAATCCTACTGCATTTCACATGGAATTTTTGGTCTTCCGAAGTCGTCTTGCTGTATAAGTCGAGCGTCTTTTTTGGGGGTGGGGTGAATATTTTGGTTAGGAAAAAAAAGGACTTGTGTGTTAGAAAATAAAGAAAATTGAAATATATATAAAGAAACGAAACGACGCGAAGGCGCTCAGTCATATAATAACAATTTAATAAATAAACTATATGCATACATACATACATATATGTACGTACCTACATCTATATGTATATATACATGCATATATATATATATATATGAGTACAGGACACCACAAATAAACGTAGAACACAACGAGAAACGAAAACATAAAACCAACTAGGAAACGGACTTTTTTTTAACAACGAAAAAAAAAACAGAGTACAGACAAACATGCAAGGAATATTCCCCTTCATCAGCTGCCCTGGTTTGACTCAATGCGTGTTCGAAGGTAGGGCATGAACACGATCCGTCGAAACAATCCTTCCTGCAAAATGAATTAAATAAAATTCTTTTGCAGAGGGGTATGGTTATATTATTTACATGTATACTGTACTCTTCCAATTTAAAAGTCTGCATTGTATAGAGTGTAAACATTCAAACATCATGGCTATCTTTCCAAATACTGCTGCATTTCATATGGTACTTTCCGTCCTCTAAAGTCATCCTGGTCTCGAAGTCGACCATCTCTGGCGGAATTCTGATTTAAGCACCCTCATACCTTTTTTTAGTTTTGGGAATTTTCAGAAACTTTTTACGAATTTGTGTTCTGCACACGGGAATTTATACGATCATGAAAACAATTTTTTTACCCCCTTCCCCACTCCTCCATAAATTCTAAAAGTTTTTCTCTTTTACTCGTTTACTTGTTTCGGTCATTTGACTGCGGCCATGCTGGAGCACCGCCCTTAGTTAAGCAAATCGACCCCAGGACTTATTGTTTGTAAGCCCAGTACTTATTCTATCGGTCTCTTTTGCAAACGCTATGTTACGGGGACGTAAACACACCAGCATCGGTTGTCAAGCGATGTTGGGGGGACAAACACAGACAACAAACATATGCACACATACATATATATACACATATATACGACGGGCTTCTTTCGGTTTCCGTCTACCAAATCCACTTACAAAGCTCTGGTCGGCCCGAGGCTATATAGAAGACACTTGCCCAAG
>NW_021834328.1:0-7500 GCF_006345805.1 Octopus sinensis
TATATATGTATATATATATATATGTTATATATATAATGTATATATATATATGTGTGTGTGTGTGTACATATACATACATATATGTGTGTGCGTTTGTGTGTATATACATATATATTATATATATTATATATATATATATATATATGTAGTTATATACACACAAACGCACACACATATAATAAGCATGTATATGTATACACACATACACACTCATATACATACATATATCTATACATATATATATATATACATACATACATACAACTACATACATACATACATACATACATACATATATATATATATATATATATATATAATATATATATATATATATATATCTATGGATGATGATGTATTGTGTATATATATATAATATAGATATAATATATATATATAATATATATATTATATATATGGATGGATGGATGTATTGTGTATAATATATATATATATATATATGTGTTTGTGTGTGTGTGCGTATATATATTGTGTATTGTGGTATCTGTCTATTAGTCATGTTGCAGTCTCATTATTGCCCGTCTCATTTTCCAGTCTATCCATCTACTTAGACATCTATCTTCTTCATGCTGTCTCGCTTTCGCTCTCTCTTATTATTTTCTTTCTCTCTATTTATATTTTAGTTATGTGTCTATCTTTCATCTTTTACTTGTTTCAGTCATTGGACGGCGACCATGCTGCCTCACTACCTTGAAGAATTTTTTTTCTTTTTTCTTTTTTTGCATACTCACGTCTACGCATATATATGAACACACATATACGAGAGTGCGCCGAAAATTTGATGGGATAACTACGAGTATGAAGAAGTGATGCTAGAGCCATTAAATCTTACATTCATTAATTTCAACACCTCTTATTAATAACCACATTGTGTCTTTCCAGGTAAACTGAAATCTAACGCTTAAAAGAAGACTTCAAATGTAACCAGTCGCGACTTTGCAACCAGTAGCGAAATTTGGCCCTGTGATGTTATCAAGTACGTGCAGAAAAAGGGTTTAACCCCTAAGGATATTCATGCTGACATGGTTACTACATTGGATGATGATGCTCCAGCTTGATCAACAGTTTGATCAAATGTAGGGAGCTGATTTTTGAAAGGGAAGGTAGAGTGTTGAACATGACCCAAGGTCGGGACATGCTGCGACTTCCATCACTGAAGAAAACATCGTGTTTACCACATGGTGAGAGATGACAGGCGACTGACTATAAATCAAATAGCCATTGCTATTAGAATATCCCGAGAGAGAGAGAGAGAGAGAGAGAGAGAGACCAGAGACAGGAAGACAGAGAGAGAGACAGAGAGAGAGACAGACAGACAGACAGACAGACAGACAGAGTTGAGAATATTCTGCAGAATGAAGGTTCTGCTCGGCATCTGACACCTGATCAAAAGCGCACCATGCGGATCACATTTCGGGAAAATATGTCAAAGTCTGAGATAAATTCAGCTGGTTTCCTTGTTGTTTTTATTTATTTTTTTTGTAACCCAGGATGAGTGCTGGGTTCATCACTTTGAACCAAAGACACAAAGACAATCCATGCAGTAGAAACACCCCTCCTCACTTGCTCCAAAGAAGGTCAAAGTCGTTTCATCTGCAGAGAAAGTGATGGCCTCAGCTTTTCGGAATGCAAAAGGTATAATATTTATTGACTATCTTCAAAATAGCCACACCATCAATAGAGAATACTATTCCACCTTGTTGAGGCAGTTACGAAAGGCTATCAAGACTAAACACCCAGGAAACTGACGAAAGGTGTCTTGGTCCATCAACAGTATGTTCAAGCGCACAAGTCCTTGGTTTCAATGGCTGTTGTGCTTGATTCTGATTCTGCCCCATCTGACTAGCATCTGTTACCCAACATGAAAAAAAGATTTGGCTAGGAACTGGAATCGCAGTCGTGATCATGTCGTATCATCTATTGATGACGTTTTTGTCCAATAGGACAAGGGCTTCTTCACCGATATGATCCAAGCACTGCAATACCGATGGAACAAGTTTGTGGGGTGCAAGGAGCGCCATGTTGAAAAATAAGGTCATGTACCTTAGTCGGCCTATGAACTTTTCAGCCGACCCTCATGTGTGTATATGTATGTACGTATGTATATAAATGTGCGTATGTGTGTGTGTATAAACACGCATAAATACATACATGTGTGTATGTAAGTGTGTGTGAGTATGTATGCATGTACCTGCGTGGGTGCGTTAACAGTTGTATTAGTTGTATGTATATAACTATGTACATATAAGTATCTATGTATAATCTCTATGTGTGTATATGTTTATTTGTTTAATGTGAGTGTATATATGGATAGATGTATATGTACGCGTGTATGTATTACCAGGTTACAGTTGATAAGTCTACTAGTAATACATGTATTTAGTTATCAAGTGCCTACTTGCAATACCGCTTTGTATCTATCTATCCATCTATCTATCCATCTATCAATCCATCTATATATTATATATCCATATATTTATCTATCTATCCATTTATCTATCTATCTATCTATCTATCTATCTATCTATCTATCTATCTATCTATCTATCTATCTATCTATCTATCTATCTATCTAAATTTCTATCTATCCATTTATCGATCCATCTATCTTTCTGTTCCAATGTTTATCTATTTTCTTAATTATCTTCATAGCTATTTATCAAAGCTGTCTAACATTTTCGCTTGTATCCCACCCGCCTTGTATAGCCTCAGTACTTCAGACGTCTTCCAACTGGAATAGATTTCAGATGTCCAATTTTGTTCGATTGATCATTTGCACTTAAACTCTTCCGGCTTGCATTGTTTTCACGGATCACCGAGTTTCGACTTCAGTTAGCTTGTAGCAGTTGTATTAGTTTCATAAAGCAAACAGGTAAATAGGCAGACGATAAAAAGATAGATAGAGGGAGAGAAAGAGAGAGATACATACTTATATACATGCATAGATAGATAGATAGATAGATTAGATAGATAGATAGATAGATAGATAGATAGATAGATAGATAGATAGATAGATAGATAGGTAGTAGATAGATAGATAGATAGATAGATAGATAGATAGATAGATAGATAGATAGATAGATAGATAGATAGATAGATAGATAGAAACATGCGTACATACATGCAGGTAGACAGACAGCTAGATAGACAAACAGATACATACATATAGATATACCTATCAAGCGAACATAAAGAGACTGGTGTAATTAATTCCAACAACATTATATTACGTTTTAAGAGACTTATTTTTGGAAACTATTTAATAATTTGTAATTCTTTCGTTTTTACTCAGATGAAAATATCTAAATTTGCAAATGTTCGTATAAGAGTTTTAGTGGCTGCAAAATTATGAGATTATGCATCTCTACACAGACATACAGGAAGTAAATAGACACATTTAATTTTCAAAATGTCTGATCTAAGCGTCTTCATATGTTTTCAGCGATGTAGAATTTACAATATAATTGGGTTTTTTTCATTCCAGGTGCCATTATATTAAACATTTGCGAAGAGAAACAATGCTACACACAAAAAATTCAGCAGATCTGTCAGATTTTCAAAGAAGTTGTATTGTTGGGTATTCTGCAGCTGGTTTTAGCCAGCGAAAATTTACCGAAAATTTTCAAATTCCTCTTGCTAATGTTAATAGAATTATAGTGCAATTCAAAAGCCAAGGGAAAGAATCAACAGATTCTCATCCCTGCCGACCTGGGCCCTCGGAAAGAAAGCTTCACTATTTGTAGAGAATCGTGGAAAACAAACCCCCGTTTGAAGGCTTCTGACATTGCAAAACAGCTAGAAGTTAGTCCAAGAACGTGTGTTACATATCAGTATAAGCTTGGGTATTATGGACGAGCACCAAGAAGAAAACCTCCCCTTCAACCAATTAATATCAAATAAAAGATTTTGAAAATTAAAGGTGTCTATTTACTTCCAGCAAGTCTGTGTATATATCGGCGAGCTTTGCAGAATCAGTAGAACGTCTGACAAAATACTCAGTGACATTTGTTCCGGCTTTTTTCGTTCTGAGTTCAAAAACCGCCCACGTCAAATTTGCCTTTTATCTCTTCGGGATCGATAATTAAAGTATCAGTCGTGTACGGAGATCGATGCGATCAACTTGTCCCTTCCCATCAAAAAATTACTGGCCTTGAACCTAGCAAAGGACTTGCGTCCTATTCGGGTGGAACATTGTTATCTCGTTCATTTACATCCTATGTATCTACTTGTACTTGCGGTGGCATTGAGCCGGAGCGGGTTGGACGGGGCAGAGTGATCCATGATTAGTTGAGGTTCGGCGTTTTGAGCCGGGGCGGGTTGAGTCGGGACGGATTGAGCTGGAGCAGGTTGAACCGGTGCAGGTTGAACCGGGGCGGTTTGAGCTGGTATTCGTTGAGGCTCGGCGTTTTGAGCCGGAGCAGGTTGAACCGGGACAGTTTGGGCCGGGGCAGGTTGAGCTGGAGTGTGTTGAGTCGACGCAAACCAACGAGTCATGTTCAGAGTTTCAGTGGGAATACCAGTTCACATGTGGTCCCCGGTCACATGCACACAGATTTTGGGGTAGTTTGATCCGTAAAAGCTCATCTTGCCGTCGATTGTTGACCGTCGCAGAGAATTCGCTGAGCCAGCTCACCGTCGATTATTGGAGCAGACGTAGTTTGGGTTTAAAGCAGGTTCTAGAGACATGCTTTAAAAAAATCTAAGGGGTACTTCTCTCCCAATGGTCTCCCAACACACTGAACACCAATCGAAAATTTCTGAAGGCCCCTACTATACTAGATAATCGTTGAACTTTTAGGTTCATCCGTCCTTAAACCCCAATGGAGATCAGGTAGCCGACCTTATGAGTCCAAGAGAATCAAAGAAAACTGCATTTATGTATGTTTGTGTGCTGGAGAGAGAGATACAGGGAGAGGTACAGAGAGAGAGATACAGGGAGAGAGAGAGAGAGAGTGTGTGTGTGTGTGTGTGTGTGTGTGTGTGTGTGTGTGTGTGCGCGTATTTTCTTTATATCCATTCCCTTCTCTACAGATGGTCGCTCCGTCGTACGAAGGTTCCCGTAACTCATTGTTGACTCATCGATTATGTTAGCAATGCGGCGTTAGAAGTGCAATGGGACATACTCGTAGCATCCTTTCCTCAAGAAATGGAGAACTTAGCAATGGGTCAATCGTATATTCTTTTGTCGTCATGTTTCCTTATATACATATATACACTGCACTTCTAACACCGCATCGTTAACATAACCGATGCAGAGAAACACACGGAAATATTGGGAGAATACTCGACCTCGGTTTTTAAACTTTATTTATCGATCCCAAAAAGAGGGACAGCAAATTTGACTTCTGGAGCGAAGTGAGAGAACGTATGCTGCAATGCGTAACACCGGACCATCTAATTACGCGACGAATTCACCGCCATTTTGAAATTCTATAACTCAGTACTAAGGTTAGTTTACAAAACTGGAATTAAGTCAGTCGTTGTATATTCGTTTCATATCTCTCTGTCTGTTCCACTTTCTATCTATCTATCTATCTATCTATCTATCTATCTATCTATCTATCTATCTATCTATCTATCTATCTATCTATCTATCTATCTATCTATCTATATATATATCTATCTATCTATCTTTCTATTTGTCTGTCTATCTGTCTATATTTCTTTCTTTATATCTGTCGGTCTGTCTCCCTGTCATCTGTATTTCTGTTTATCTATCTGTATCTGTTTATCTCTATTTATTTCTGTAACTATCAATCTATTTATATTTATCTATCATTAGTCTATTTGCTATTATCTATCGATCGATCTATTCATTTATCTTCCTAGTTTTCCATCAAACTATCTGTCTGTCTATTCGTCTTTCTATCTATCTGCCCACCAACCCGTTTATCTATTCTCAATCTCTCCCATCTATCTATGTATGCATTTATTTGCGCATATTAGTCTAAAAATTGACTTTACTTACTATCGTTATATATATATATATGTATATATATATATATATATATATTAATATATATATTATATATATATACACATACCTATATATATATATATGTATTATGTATGTATGTATTATGTATGTATGTATGTAGTATGTATGTTATGTATGTATGTATGTATGTATGTATGTAATATATATTCATACAAACCACATATACATACGCGAAATATGCCCATTTGCATATAAATACATTCCTATGAATAAACCTAAACAGTAATGTTTAGTTAATGACGTGTTACCAACCGCATGTTTACGTACGGTGGTTACATAAAACTTGGATAAATAATCACTAACTTAACTCAATGTATATTTTATAATGTATATATGTACGTGTACATATATATAATGTATATATATATTATATATATATTATATATATATATATATATATATAAAGAGGGAGAGAGAGAGAGTTTTTGATAGATACATACATACAAACATAAACATACATACAAACATACATACATACATACATACATACATACATACATACATACATACATGCATACATACATAGACACGCACACATACATATGCGCATATATACGCACCTGTAGAAATATATATATACACAGACATGTAGGAAGTAAATAGACACATTTAATTTTCAAAATTTCTGATCTAAGCGTCTTCATATGTTTTCAGCGGTGTGGAATTTATAATATAATTATTCGTTTTCATTCCACGTGCCATTATACTAAACATTCGCGAAGAGAAACATACCACTCGCAAAAAATTCAGCAGAACTGTCAGAGATCGTATTGTTGGGTAATCTGAGACTGGTTTTAGCCAGCGAAAAATTGCCGAAAATCTTCAAATTCCTCTTGCTACTATTAATAGAATTATAGTGCAATTCAAAAGCCAAGGAAAAGAATCAACAGATTCTCGTCCCGGCCGACCTGGGCCCTCAGAAAGGAAGCTTCGCTGTTTGAAGAGAATTGTGTAAAACGAACCCCATTCGAAGACTTTTGACATTGCAACACAGCTAGAAGTTAGTCCAAGAACGCGTATTACATATCTGCATAAACCTGGGTATTTTGGACGAGCAGCAAGAAGAAAACCTCTCCTTCAACCAATTAATAACAAATAAAAGATTTTGAAAATTAAAGGTGTCTATTTAGTTCCAGCAAGTCTGTGTACATATGTGCACGTGTATTATAGTATATATTATTATATTATGCTATATTATATTATATACTTACATACATGCCCTGTTAGAACGGCGCATAGGCGACTACATGTACGAGAGTGTAGTGGTATATGAAAAGTGTGTACACGTGTATGAATACATATATTATTCAATTCAATTATTTTTTTTTCAATTCAATTTTTATTGGGTCAAAAAGCTAACGCAAGGCCATGTAGGGGGACAGGGAGTTATGTACAGGGAGGGTCGTCATACAAAGAGTCCAAGCCATTTCTGGTCAAGAGAGACTTTGAACCGAGCGGTCGTCGGCATGTAAGTAGAGAAG
>NW_021834328.1:12500-17500 GCF_006345805.1 Octopus sinensis
GATAGATAGATAGATAGATAGATAGATAGAAGATATAGATAGATCGATAGATAGATAGATAGATTAGATAGATAGATTCAGGTGAGAGTTTATCATACTGTTGATAATTTGTCAGTCAAGAATAAAGAGCAACTCCCATACATACATATAACCGATATTAAAAGCATTCTCCTTCCAAACATACATAGCTGATATTAATAAGACGTGAATATTTGAGGGAGGAAGGCCATAAATGTTCATATTAAATTTAACGAAACCATTTTTGGTTTCATAGATTCGTTCATAGATTCGTCTTCTATAAACGTTGACACATGTCAACACGTTATTAAATATAGAAAACTGACGAGATAGCAGACGACAGCTATAGCAAGGGAGTGTTGAAGAGAATGCTGTGTTTTTTGTTTCTTTTTTTTTTGCGAGTTATACTCAGGTTTCAGCCTTAGATACTTAGAAATATCTTATATCTTATATCTTATATCATTTACTTGTTTCAGTCATTAGACTCAGGCCATGCTGGAACCACGCCTTGAAGGATGCGGTCGGTCAAATCGTTGGTAGTGCTTATTTTTTTCCGTCACTTTCGCCGAACCGCTAGATAACGGAGATGTAATCAAAGGAACACCGGTTGTCAAGCGGTGGTGTGAAGGACAAATGCGATGACTTACATATATATATAATATATTCTATATAATATATATAATATATATATATATATAATATATTATATATATATATTATAATTCTTTTATATATATAGTCTCTCTCTCTCTATTATATATAATATATATATATATACATTAGATACTATATATATATATATATATATATATATATTATATATATATATATATATATATATATATATATATATATATACTAGCAGTATTGCCCGGCTCGTGCGCTCGTGCGTACTATGCACGCGCGAATAGCTAAACTTGGATGAAGTTCAATCAAAATTCAATTATTTGGGTTTTAAAATCGAGCATTTAATGCCCTCTGTTTTTGCGCTTATGTATTCCATTTCCTCAATAGGAAGTACGTAGAAGCGTTTCATAAATTTTTGTTGATCAAATTTTTGTTGATCATTGTTGAATTATTCTTTTAGATCAGTATTTCTCAACGGGGATTTCAGGGGAGAGTTTCAAGGAGTCGCTGGCGATGTATCGTGATGATCAAAAATCCGGCCTACTAAAATTTGGTTAAAGTGATTCAAACTGCAGACTCAACGCAATATGGTCACATTTAATTCAAAGCGTTAAAAATGTTATGAAAATAATTGGTATGTGTTCACAAAGTCCAAACGATTAATAAGAAAAAACCCTCCAAAATACATCCCGAAAATTCATTTCTTTGCCGAATTTCTACAATGTTTACGGCGATTCGTTTTTATATCTTGATTTTTTATTTTTCATGCAATTTACGCATTCTTGCATGCGTGGTGAACACAGTTCACGTCAAACAGCTGACTGAGTAAAGTTCACTATTCAATGCATGGGATAAGGCCTAAACAAACACATTATCGATTTTAGCACTTGCGAGATGAATTTCGGAACAGAAATAGCGCAGTTCAATTTTCATTCACCTAAACTTTAAGTGACCCATTTTTGGTGGTTCTACGATTTGTTGGCTAGGAGGAGATGTGCCGGGAAGTTAAACACAAAGACACACACACAGATACACACACAGACACACAAGTTGAGTTTTACATATATATATATATATATACACACATACATACATACATATATACAACGGGCTTCTTTCAGTTTCCGTCTACCAAATCCACTCACCATATGGTTTGGTTTGGAGGCAAGCCTCTTATCACACACCCATGATATATAAATATATATATATATATAAAAGGAGGTTTGAAAATGTAATTTCAAAGATGTTTATTCACTTGACCGGTTTCACCACAACTTTCTCTCACTCTTTCTGCCTGTTTCTGTTTTACCTGTATTTCAAAGGGCCAGCTTTGTCCCACTCTGTGTCACGCTGGATCTCCCCGACAACTACGTTACCGGCACATGTGTCTGTGGAGTACTCAGCCACTTACGCGTTAATTTCCCGAGCAGGCTGTTCGTTGATCGGCTCAACTGGAACCTTTGTCGTCGTAACAGACGGAGTGCCACAATATATCTATTATATAAAATCTGTTCTATCTGTCTGTGTGTGTGTCTTCTAGGATCTCGAGCATCCTCCATCCGATTGCGCTCAAATTTGATATGTAGACACCGACGGTATCAGGGCGTGTATAAGTCTTGAAAAAATTACAAAAATCGATTCCAGGTGAGAATATGATCGATAAAGCATTCTTTAGAATAGAAAAAAAGGATATCTTTATTTCTTCTTTTGCTGGTGTCTCAAATTTAGGTTAAATCAGTGTTTCTCAAAGGGGAGGCCTATGGGACAGTCGGACAAGTTGTTTTGAGAAAATTTGGTTTAAACGTTTGACAACTCAGCACCGTCCATTGGACGGGGACGTTTTGCTCGTTTATATATATACGTATATAATTATGAGTCGCCATGATAGATCGGTAGCCACTACACACATATTTTTTTCTCTCCTTTTTTTCTCTCCTTGTTTCTCTACTTGTTTTTTCTGTGTCCCTTTCTGTAGAAGAGCATAGGCTCGAAACGTAAAAGAATTTTTCAATTCCTGAGTGTTATACTAATACATCTGTTTGTTTTGTACACCACCTGTCTTCGTCTTTTGTCTTTTTTTTCGTAAACTCTCTCTCTCTCTCTCTATATATATATATATATATATATATATATATGTGTGTGTGTGTGTGTGTGTGTGTGTGTATCTCCTTTTTTCTCCTTTTTTCTTTTTTCTCCCCTTGTTTTTTCTGTGTACATTTCTGTAGAAGAGCGTAGGCTCGAAACGTAAAAGACTTTTTCTATTCCTGAGTGTTATACTAATACACCTGTTTGTTTTGTACACCACCTGTCTTCGTCTTTTGTTTTTTTCGTAAACTCTCCCTATATATATATGTGTGTGTGTGTGTGTGTGTGTGTGTGTGTGTATCTCCTTTTTTCTCTCCTTTTTTCTCTCCTTGTTTTTTCCGTGTACCTTTCTGTAGAAGAGCGTAGGCTCGAAACGTAAAAGAATTTCTCAATTCCTGAGTGTTATACTAATACATCTGTTTGTTTTGTACACCACCTGTCTTCGTCTTTTGTTTTTTTCGTAAACTCTCCCTATATATATATGTGTGTGTGTGTGTGTGTATGCTCGAGTGTGAGTTACAATTATATATTTTTCTGTAATTCTTAGTTGTATTCAGATTTGGACATTTGGATTTTTATATCTGCCATAATTTACACCAAATTAGATATTGTGCTGAGTGTGTTTTAAACCAGTTTCATGCCAAAATGACAGTTCGTCGACCAGGTGATGATATGTTATGATAATAAGCTAAGAAGATATCAATCCCATTTTAAACATTATCGAGTGATTGATGTGGACTGAGATGCCGTGAGCAGAACTGCAACCTTTAAAGATCAGGAAATATATTTCAATGTTCCACATCTTGGTATGTTTGGCATTACACATCAATATTGCTAAGTGATAGCATTAGTTCAATTTCCAACTGACACTTAGATAAAACTGACCATTAGCTCTGAAAGTTTAAGAACGAAATGACCTCAGCTTCTAAAATCGTGCCATGACCTTTATATATATATATATAGTATATATATATATATATATATATATATATATATATATATATATATATATATATATATTATATATATATATATATATATATATAGATATATATAGACAGATAGATAGGTGGATAGATAGCCAGACAGACAGACAGACAGACAGACAGACGACAGATACAGACAGACACAGACAGACAGACAGATAGATATATATAGATAGATAGATAGATAGATAGATAGATAGATAGATAGATAGATAATAGATATTAGAGAGAAAGATAGATAGATAGATAGATAGATAGATAGATAGATAGATAGATAGATAGATAGATAGATAGATTAGAGAGAAAGATAGATAGATAGATAGATAGATAGATAGATAGATAGATAGATAGATAGATAGATAGATAGATAGATAGATATAGATTGATATATAGATAGACAGACAGACAGATAGATATGTTTATGAGTGTGTGTGCGTAGATTGTGTGTGAATACATATCTACTTATATATATGTGTGTGATTGTGTGTAAATATATATATATATGTGTGTGTGTGTGTGTGTGTGTGTGTGTGTGTGTGTGTGTGTGTGTGTGTGTGTGTATGCATATCCTTTATTTTTCGCTTGCTTCAGTCATTTGACTGCGACCATGCTGCAGCACCGCCTAGAAGAATTTTAGTCCAACGAATTCACCCTAGTACTTATTTTTTTAACCTGGTACTTATCATATCGCTCACTTTTACCGAATCGCCAGGTTACGGGACGTAAACAAACCAATACTGATTGTGAAGCTGTGGAGTTGGCAAACACAGCTTTTATTCAACAGGTTGTTTATTAGCAATTCTAGGCATTTGCTAATTAAAGCATTAAACAGAATCCGTTCCCTTGTGTATCTTAATGTTATTGATTGCTTCTGCTCGAGCACAGCGCATTCACGTATTTCTAAGGAAACGATTGCTTGAAGCATACAAAGTATTCATGATTTTTGTAACTTGTTTGCTAGTTTTTTACGTAACGACATACGCAAGAAGAAAAATAAAAACAGCCAAACATTTAGGAAGAATCGCAGCAACGATACATTTAAGAGCAAGAATACAAAACCACTGCGAGAATATATCTTTAGAAAGTTCATATCTTATGTAGTCAGAAGCAAACGCCTCACAAATTCACAGGCAAAATATGGTTTGCAGTAAGAATTATAACGGGATCACAGAAAACGGGTTTAAGTGCAAGAATGTTTAGCATATCAACTCCTTTGGAAGCGGAAACAAAAATGAAATTCTATCTCGTTGAGGTTTATTGGTTAAAAAAGAATATATTCACCAG
>NW_021834328.1:22500-40000 GCF_006345805.1 Octopus sinensis
TTTATAATGACCGACGCATTGTTGTCTATTCACCAATATATTTTCAATGTCGTTGAACGCCAATCTATCTCATTCAACGACTATTCAGTTACTCTTTATTTCGAGTCTCATCGATCACCAAATCGTAGCTTTATTATGTCATATTCAAATGAACATAATATCTCGGAGATTAAAAGATGAAAGGTTACAGGACATGTCAAAAGATTCTGGTGACACAATTAATTATTCTCGACTGACTTTCAGAAATCTTTAAAATATATATACAACAGAATCTTTCATAATTAATACACTGCAATTTCATTCAACTCGCGATAAGAATGCAATCGCGAAAAATTTATTCAAATCTCTCTTTTATCTTTTACTTGTCTGTTTCAATCGTTGGACAGCAGCCATGCTGGAGCACCGCTTTGGCGGATTTATAGTTGAATGAATTGCTTCTAGTACAGCCCGGTACTTATTCTTTTCCTTCTCTTTTTTGTTGCAGAACCACTAACTTACAAGGAAGTAAACAATCTAACACCGGTTGTCAAGCGCTTGGCAATCGGCGTTAGATTGTTTACTTCCTTGTAAATTAGTGGTTCTGCAACAAAAAAAAAGAAGAAAAAGAATAAGTACCGGGCTGTACTAGAAGCAATTCATTCAACTATATAACGACCTCCGACACACAAGTGCAAACAAGGGAGTCAGAGAAAGGCAGAATGCCACTTAAATCTGAACACTACTATAGAAATATTCTTTTAAAAAAACTTTTCTTCTAATTTTTCTAAATTTAATTATTTAATCGTTACAGTTGAAAAGGTCTCAAAATGACCGAAACCGGTACTGAAATGTTCACTATAAAATTATTTTAGCATTTTCTATTTTTGACTTGTTTTTTCATATATATATGTATATATATATATAGGATTATTAAATCTCAGAACGAGATGTAAACAGTAATCGCTCGACAATGTAAAGTACAAAAGCCATCTTAAAAAAGGCTAACCACAAATACATTAAGGGCACAGAAAGTGTGTCTAAAGCCAGCTGGAGACGATGATCTCCTGGGGCTAAAAAGCTACAGTAACACCCCACTTTGTGGTTAGCCATATTGAGATGGCTTTTATACTTTACATATATATATATAGTTATATATAAATATATATAAATAGTTATTACCGAATAACAACACATTGAGACTAGATATTTTGGAAGATTATTTGTTTATTTCCTCACAACTTAGGAAATATTCGTTTCATTCATTTGGGATATTCACGCAAGATAGATATTAGTTATAACTATAGATGTAAGACATGTCTAATCTCGATCTGTTGCCAATCTTCCATAATAACAATTTCAATACACCTGTTCTTATTAACCCTTATATTATGGCTGCTACTGTACTTCTTTCTACTTCCTTCTACCAAATCGATTCGAGGTTTTGGTCGACCCCAATCTATAGTATAAAACTTGCCTGAGGTACCGCGCAGTGAGATTGATCTCGGAATCACGTGGTTGGGAAGCAAGCTTCTTAACGACAGAGCCACTCCAGCACTGATATTTATGTTAGCAGTTTCCTTATTTATTCTTTTCTACCTTTTTCCTTTCTTTTCTTTCCTCCCAAGCCATATTTAGCCATCAAAAGAACTGTTGAAAATTTTGCTTCATAAAATTTTTATTCCTATTTCTCGACGGTCTTTAATTTTTCTTCGTAACTCTTAAGTTCTAAAATTAGCTTTTACCGGAAAATTTTATTTGATTTGATTAACACTAAAATGTCGCTACTTAATAATGTAATATTGGAACATCTTGTTACAATCTATAATGGTAGGAACCAGCCTGAAATTGGCAACATTCCCAAAATTAATTTAAGTTCAACTTGAATAGAAAGCATGGAGCGATCATAATTAATTACATTGAGGATTTAGTTGGAATCGAACTTACACGTAATGCATTTATGTGTGTGATTGTGTTTCTTTTTGCGTCTATATGTGTGGCGTATATATATATATATATATATATATATATATATATACATGCGTATATTTGGATATATATATAATTTAAAAATAGGATAAAATCTATATATGAATTTATCATGATATATATATATATATATATATACACATGAGTACGAATAAAGGTTATAAACCTCATTAAGAGATAGGAAAATCCTATCAATGTACTGTTAGTTACCTATAAAAAGAATGTTAACATTACAGTCAATAATATATATACATACATACATACATACATACATACATATATATATATACATACATACATACATATATATGTGCATGTATGCAGGTATGTATGTATGTGTGTACTTATATCGATATATATATATCTATCTATCTATATATATATATATATATATATATATATATATATATATATATATATATATATATGTATATATATATATATATATATATATATATATATGCGTGTGTATGCATATATTTACTATTACTATTGTTTTTATTTTTATTTTTATTATTATTATTTTATTATTATCAACATTATTATTATTATTATTATTATTATTAGTTATTCCAGTCGTTGTCGACGATGATCAAAGACATCGCATGGGGAAAAAGACGAGACCCTGTGTGTCCGGTTGTGGACAATCAGTCCGATATTTGCTCGGAAGGCTCTGGCGCAGGTCGGGGACACTGGTGGTCTGCTGGAAATGAATAAATATATAACATTACTAAACACAATGCTAAAACAAATATGTCAAATGTACAGATTAAATAAAACGGTGGGATCTACTGTAGGAGCAGGCGTGGTTGTGTGGTAAGAATTTTGCTTCCTAACCACATGGTTTTGGGTTCAGTCCCACTGCGTTGAAACTTGCACGAGTGTTTCAACTACAGCCTTGGGGTGATCGAAGCATTGTGAGCGGATTTGGTAGACAGAAACTGAAAGAAACCCGTCTGTGTGTTTGTGATTGGCCCCAGCATCTCTTGGCAAACGGTGTTGGTGTGTTTATCTAACCGTAACTTAGCGGTTCGGTAAAGAGCCCGGTAAATAATTACAAGTATTTAAAAATATGTTCTGGGGGCGATTCGCTCGATTAAAGCTCTCCGAGACAGTGCCTCTGCATGGCCGCAGTCTTTTACTTGAAACAAGTAAACGAGTCATAGAATATTTAATTCAAATTCAACTGACACGAAATAAAACATCACCGAAATATTCCACAACTTCAGAATGCTGTCAACTATAGTCTTCCATTTTGTAATTTCAGAAAATTTATGACCGAAATTTATTACTTAGACTTAGAGACTAGAGACTTCGTTTATATTTTTTATAGCTATGTCACACTTAAAGTTTTGTGTTTTCGATAAATGCCATTTGTTGAAGATGTCACCTTAACTTAACTAAACTATTACTTTAGACATTTTTGGCGCTTCTTTTACAGACAGTATATTTCAAAAATACCTTTTGATCGGCCGTCTTCTGTTCTTCTATTGCTGTAAGCCAACCAAGCATAATGTAGCTTAGAATTGGTAAGAAAATCTTGTCAGGTTTATACATACCAGATGGCTGATAGAACAGAATATATTCCCAATACACATCACAAGGAAGTCTCTGTGCTTTGTAAATCGTTTAAAACTTTCAACCCGTTCGTTTGCTACGAAACTAAACTTCTATAGTCTCGTACTGGAACAGTGTGAATAAGCAGACGGTTAGTTCACTTCTGTAATCAGTGCTGTTCAATGCTCTAATAACATCTCTAACAGACAATAAATATATTGTGCTCTTGGGTTTGTTGTTTTTTTGTCTGTCCAAAACATTTTCATAAGTTTCTTCTAAACATCCATTCCTGTTTCCAGACTTTTAGTTTGCTATTTTTCAGACATTCTGAATAATGTAGTAAAGATTGTTTGCTAACATAACATGACAGTTCTGGTTTAGGACGAATGTTGCTGTAATTTAGCCCCCAGGAGATATCGTCTCCAGTTGGCTACACGACACGATCTGTGTCCTTATTTTTTTTTTTTTTCGAACAAGGGAAAATATATATATAAGGACACAGATCGTGTCGTATAGCAAGCTGGAGACGATGTCTCCTGGGGCTAAATTATAGCAACATTAGTCCTAAACCAGGATTGCCATGTTATGTTGGCAATCTTTACTACAAAGTACTGTTGCTGAATATCTCACGTTTAAAAATAGATTTGAGATTTTAAAATAGTAATTTTCTAATTCTGAATAATGTTGTGGTTGTTGTTGTTGTTATTGTTATTATTGCTGTTGTTATTGTTGTCGTTGTTTGTTCCTTCTCGAGCCATGTCTGGCTCATAAGGGCCGGTTTTCCGGTTTCCTTGGCGTATAGGTTCCCCACCTGGACGGGACGCCGGTCCGTCGCAGGTGAGCTGCAAGAAGCAGGAGGAAAGAGTGAGAGAAAGTAGTGGCGAAAGAGTCAGTAGAGGGTCGCCATTACCTTCTGTCGGAGCTGCATGGAGCTTTGATGTTTCGCTCATAAATACACACATCGCTCGGTCTGAGATTCGAACCCGCGATCCCTCGATTGCGAGTCAGCTGCTCTAACCACAATGCTCTAACCATTCTGAATAATAGTGGTTTCAAGTTTTGGCTCAAGGCCAGCAAGTTCTGGGTAGGAGCTTAGTCGATTGCATTGACCCCAGTGTTGAAATGGTAATTATTTTATCGATCCCAACATGATGAAAGGTAAGGTCGACCACGGCGGAATTTGAACTTCAAAACGCAAAGACAGACGAAATGCCATTAAGCAGTATACTCGGCGCGGTAACGATTCTACTATAATAATATTGGTTTCAAAGCGACAAGCTGTCAGAATCGTTAGCACGCCGGGTGAAATGCTTAGCGGTATTTCGTCTGCCGTTACGTTCTGAGTTCAAATTCCGCCGAGGTCGACTTTGCCTTTCATCCTTTCGGGGTCGATTAAATAAGTACCACTTACGCACTGGAGTCGATGTAATCTACTTAATCCCTTTGTCTGTCCTTGTTTGTCCTCTCTGTGTTTAGCCCCTTGTTGGTAGTAAAGAAATCGGTATTTCGTCTGCCGCTGCGTTCTGAGTTCAAATTCCGCCGAGGTCGACTTTGCCTTTCATCTTTTCGGGGTCGATTAAATAAGTACCAATTACGCACTGGAGTCGATGTAATCGACTTAATCCCTTTGTCTGTCCTTGTTTGTCCTCTCTGTGTTTAGCC
This sequence comes from Octopus sinensis, assembly GCF_006345805.1. Lineage (NCBI taxonomy): Eukaryota > Metazoa > Mollusca > Cephalopoda > Octopoda > Octopodidae > Octopus > Octopus sinensis. The sequence continues at coordinate 27,685 of NW_021834328.1, forward strand.
CCTTGATGGTAGTAAAGAAATCGGTATTTCGTCTGCCGCTGCGTTCTGAGTTCAAATTCCGCCGAGGTCGACTTTGCCTTTCATCTTTTCGGGTCGATTAAATAAGTACCAGTTACTCACTGGGGTCGATGTAATCGAATGATATTAGTTTCAGATTTTGACACAAGGCCAGCAATTTCATGGTGGGCCTTTGTTTGATTGCATCCGGTACTTATGTTATCGACTCCGACGTGCTAACGATTCGGCCAGAATAATATTAAACATACATTATTTACATTATTTACATTCGATGGATATTTGTCCTCATCTTGTATGTTGTTAACATCTTGTTTGTGTTAACAACAAACAAGATGAGGACAAATATCCGTCGAATGTAAATAAGTTAAATAATGTACATAATTCCTCATCTCTTAAATATAGAACAGTAATATTAAACGTTCTGAATAATATAAAGCTGTCTTTCATATATCTCAAGTTAATCTGATGGTTGAAAAAATTGGGAGTGTTTATCAGAGAAATATGGCCTGAGTATCACATGTGATATACGGGACAGCCAAAAGGTTAGCTGAGAGCTGAAAAGGGGTTGTCATAATGGTTACATAAAAGTGGGGATCTAGCGGAATTGTTAAGCACGTCGGTAAAATGCTTAGCGGCATTTCGTCCCCTCTCTGCGCCCTGTGTTCTGATTTCACCGGGGTCAACTTGGCATTTCATTTCCCCGAGTCGACAAAATAAGTACCAGCCTGCCAAGTACTGGGCTCCGGGTAATCGATTTGTCCCTTTCTCTTCAAGATTACTAGGCTTGAACCCTGTAACGGACCTCGAGTACGGTGTAATCTTCGTTACTCGTTTGTTATGGAAAGCAGGAAACCAGCCTCATGATTCCTAGCACTCAAGAAAAATAAAGAAAAAAAACGAAGATATTAATGCAAAATCATAATTTTGGGAATTGTTGGTCACTAGAGGTTACTTTTTCATCGACACAAATACTACAAAATATCGGTGAGAACAAACTCCATAACAAGATGAGTTTCGACAAAAAATTTTATATAAAATCGTTATCAATGTCCATCGGCAAACTATGGAAGAAAGATATGAACTCGCTATTGTATTTCATTATTGGAGCATGAATAAGTCTCAGTATTTTATGTATTGGCTGATACTTATAAATATTCTGAGTTTATATATATATATAATATATATATATATATATAAAAATTCATATATATGTATGTAGGTATATATATACGTATATATATATAATATATATATATATATATATAGAGAGAGAGAGAGAGAGAGAGAGAGACGTATGTGTGTGCGTGTGTGCGTGTGTGTGTGTGTAGATAGATAGATATACACATATATACATAGATACACACATATATAAATATATGCATGACCTTATATTCTCACATTTCCACATATCTACATATATACATATATATATATATATATATGTATATATAGAGAGATAAGTATTTATACGTATAAATGTATATGCATACGTGCATCTAAATAGTCATATATATATATAAATGCATGTATTATGTATGTATGTATGTATATATATATATGTAATTTTTCACTTATATATAATGAATGAAATTATGTTTATATATACGCATATATATATATATGTATATATATATTCATATATATACGCATATAAATATCCATACATATATATATATATATTATATATATATATATATATATATATATATATATATAATATATATATATTATATATATATATATATATATACACACACATACTTTCATTAATTCATGCTGGAAGTAATTCAACGACAACAAAAAAGACCGTACACCCAATTTTTCTCTGTTCATTTAGAAGTTTTCCTCGTAAGAATATTACAATCTCAGACCAGCGTCACTAATCAGACTTTGGTTTAGAAAACAGCTGCAGCACCAGCGAGATTCTTTAAAAATTTCTCAGACAGGAAAAAAAATCATATGTCTCTAAGTTGGTCTTTGCTGAATTTTGCATCTAATAAGAAACGAGTGACTTTAATATGTTCAATTTTTACGTATGAGTTCCAGCTTTCGTCTTCTTTCTTATTGTGTGTCGTCCCTTTTACAATTTTATTTCCTACTTTCCAGTTTTGGCCGTTCCTGTGTGACGTACGTGACAGTCAAAACACACAAATTATGGGTTATCTGAGGTGTAAACTTTGGACATTTACAAGAATTTTATTGACTCATATTTCACTCTAAAGTTTGACCATCCAGGAAAAGTATTAAAGGAAAAACACTTTTACCTGGAGAGTATCTTACATATTCTATCTCTTGCGTGTTTCAGTCATTAGACTCCGGCCCATGCTGGGGCACCACCTTGAAGAATTTTCAGTCGAATGAATCTCCACCCGCCACCCAGTACTTATCTTCTGTTAAGCCTGGCACTTATTCTATCGGTCAATTTTGCCGGACCGCTAAGATACAAGGATTTAAACGCGTTAGCACCGGTTGTCAAGCACTGGTTGGGGACAAGAACAAACACACACACGTATATATATATATATATATATATATATATATATATATATATACATATGTAGGTCCCGGGTTGAGTCGGGGTTAACCACAGTAAATAAGGTACTCAATACATAGCAGAGTAAATTAATTTATTTTATAGAAGGAGCTTCTACAGGACTAGTACTGTTTCATTTGAATGAAACAGTACTAGTCTTGTAGAAGCTCCTTCTATAAAACAAATATATATATATATATACGACGTGATTCTTTCAGTTTCCGTCTACCAGATCAATTCATAAGGCTTAGGGCAGCGCGAGGCTATGGTAGAAGAAAAAGACTTGCCCAAGGTGCCACGCCGTGAGACCGAACCCAGAACCATGTGGTTGGGAAGCAAGCTTCTTACCACAGAGCTACGCCTGCGCCTAAGCTGACTTTTTTTCTTTTTCTTCTTAATTCTTTTTTGAAGCAGATTCAAATGCATGAAGTATGAAATATCGAACAGAATAACTTCGTTCATCTAAAAATATTAATTGCTAATTCGTCTGAATTTCTTCAGAGCAGAATAAAAAAAAAGTCTCATGGCCTTTTATTTCCAATGACTTTGAAACCGAAAGGAAAAGCGCCGATGAATTTACTGTACAGCAACGTCTGTGGGTCACAATTCTCATTTACTTAGTATGATAAGCGTGACAAAAACTATTGCCACATTTTCATGACAAATACTGACTATATCTTCCAAATTGTAGATCTGGAAGGATTTATCGTTATGTCGAAAATGGTTCATTTCAATATACGTTTACAGGTGATTTTTCTGGGCTCCCTAAAAATTTTCGAAAACCATTTTCTTCATCATGTTTCACTTTCGTAAGAATAACAACTCTTTCCCTTATCTTTCGACAACAGACAATGCTTGAACCTTGGAAAATATGAACATTTCTCTTCCCTCCGATGATTGACAATATTAACTATACTCAACTGTAATGAAATCACACACCAGAACAGATACAGAATGTCACGTGTACATCTTCCTCTTTAAAGCACTCTTCTAAGCACCATTTTCACCTCGCTAAACTTAACTCTGCCATCAGTAAAGAATGGCGTATGAAAAGGCCATAAGCGTTCTTCCTTCTTGGTCTAATAACTGCTTTATGTAACAGCAGGAGACATATTGTTGAATTACAGATAGATAATCGAAATGATTGCAGCACTCCGTTGGCTGCTGCGCCGAAGATGCTGATCTTGACAAATGGAAGCAGACGAGTAATTAACTCGTCGCATTGTCAAACATTTATATTTGATATTCATTTTAATATAATCTACATTAATTCCGATGCAGCAGTAACAGTTGTTGTTGTTGTTGGTGGTGGTGGTGGTGGTGGTGGTTGTTATGGTGGTGGTGGTGGTTGTTGTTGTTGTTGTTGTTGTTGTTGTTGTTGTTGGTGGTGGTGGTGGTGGTGGTTGTTTTGTTGTTGTTGTTGTTGTGGTGGTGGTAGTGGTGGTGGTGGTGGTGGTTGTTGCTGGTGTTGTTGTTGTTGTTGTTGTTGTGGTGGTGGTGGTGGTGGTGGTGGTGGTGGTTGCATACTGTGGTTGTCCTCGTCGTTGTCGTTGTCGTCGTCGTGGTTTTCTTAGAATGTCGTCGATATTCTGTTTCTAAGAAATAGTCGTCTTCAAATATATTTCGAACCCACGTAATGAAAAATTCATAGAGCGCAGGAGTGGCTGTGTGGTAAGTAGCTTGCTAACCAACCACATGGTTCCGGGTTCAATCCCACTGCGTGGCATCTTGGGCAAGTGTCTTCTACTATAGCCTCAGACCGACTAAAGCCTTGTGAGTGGATGTCGTATATATGTATATACATATATGCGTGTCTGTGTGTCTGTGATTGTCCCCCTAACATTGCTTGACAACCTATGCTGGTGTGTTTATGTCCCCGTCACTTAGCGGTTCGGCAAAAGAGACCGATAGAATAAGTACTGGGCTTACAAAAGAATAAGTACCGGGGTCGAGTTGCTCGATTAAAGGCGGTGCTCCAGCATGGCCGCAGTCAAATGACTGAAACAAGTAAAAGAGAAAAGAGAGTATTTAGCAAGTCATTAGTCAACGTCTTACAAACCACGGCACCGTCGATCGGAAATAAAAGGAATCGTACGTTTGTTTGAACTGAATTTTAATGGAAACATCTAATTTCTCACCTCACCACTCTCTCTCTCTCTCCCTTTCTCCCCCCTCTCTCTCTCCCTTTCTCCGCCCCCTCTCTCTCTCTCTCTTTCTCTGTCACACACACACACTCATACATACAAACACACATGCATATTATCTTATATTTACTCACACACTAAAACATATCCATATAGTTTATAATTATTTTTATAGGCGCAGGCGTGGCTGTGGTAAGAAGCTTGATTCCCAACCACATGATCCTGGGTTCAGTCCCACTGCGTGGCACCCTCGGCAAATATCTTCTACTATAGCCTCGGGTCGACCAAAGACTTGTGAGTGGATTTGGTCGGCGGAAACTGAAAGAAACCTGTCGCATGCTTGTGCGTGTGTGTGTGTGTGTGTGTGTGTAATTGAAAAAATTGGAGTCAACATAAAGAAGTACGGTTGGACATTTATTTTTTAATTACTACAATTGTTTCCACGCAACGTAGTTCTCGAGGCGTGTAGGTACTTGAATATGCAACCGCTTTCCTTCATTATGAGATCTAGTTGTGTTTCCTCAGCTGATATGTAGATATTGCCGCCCAAAGTTTAAAATCCTCGACTTCAAGAACATCCGCTCTGTCTGTCGTGGCCTGAATTTAATAGTGATCACTGGTTGCTATATCTACACAAATCGCACGTTTTAATTCATCAATAGATCGAGGGCGATGACTGAATACTTTTGATTTTAAATATCCCCAAAAGAAGAAATCACATTTCACGATTCCAGAAGAAATGATCCATAGAGTTATCGATAACTTTCCTGAACGTCTCCAACAGTGTGTTGACAATGATGGGAGGCATTTAGCTGATTTAATTTTTAAAACTTAATGAAATAAAATGGCTTTATATGTACATTCAGAAAATAAAATTTCTCCCTTCGTTATTTCTTATATTTCTTTTCATTATTTCTTATTTAAGCCTCCAAATGTGTCAGATCATTTTGGTCCACCCTGTATATAGAAATACAACCCGACAGACGGACACATGGATAGAGGGAAGGGGAGAGGGAGGAAGTTCACTCCCAGTTTTGACAATAATGCAATTTCGTCCAGTGAAACGAAACTACACCTCGACTGAGCAGACTGAAATATAGTCTTGGTTTCATTGTTGAAATAGGGTTATTTACAACTCTAATACCCTCTTTAGAATCTCCTCCATTTTCCTTCTACCTGTTACAGCAATGATTGTGTGGAGGCGCAATGGCCCAGTGGTTAGGGCAGCGGACTCGCGGTTGTAGGATCGCGGTTTCGATTCCCAGACCGGGCGTTGTGAGTGCTTATTGAGCGAAAACACCTAAAGCTCCACGAGGCTCCGGCAGGGGATGGTGGTGATCCCTGCTGTACTCTTTCACCACAACTTTCTCTCACTCTTACTTCCTGTTTCTGTTGTACCTGTATTTCAAAGGGCCGGCCTTGTCACTCTCTGTGTCACGCTGAATATCCCCGAGAACTACGTTAAGGGTACGCGTGTCTGTGGAGTGCTCAGCCACTTACACGTTAATTTCACGAGCAGGCTGTTCCGTTGATCGGATCAACCGGAACCCTCATCGTCGTAACCGACGGAGTGCTTCCACAGCAAGGATTTGTATGTTTGGTTTAAGGAAAACCCCAGGAGTTTATGCATTCTAATCGAAACATTTTACCTCTAAGGCTATTTTCAATTCGTTCACTACTCGACAAAATTGAAATTCGATAATCTGAAGATTTCATCTCCGTTAATTTCGTCTTCTTTATTAAACGAAGGCGAGAAAAGTAGAGGAAAAGAAACGGGCAACACTAATGAGAATTTCCAAATACCATCACCACAAATGCTTCCGACGGTACCATCAGCATCACAACCATCGGCAATTACTAAATTCTGATGAGCAAATCCAACAGTTGATTGGGCAATATTAGAATATTTTAATAAAATAAGCCCTTGATGCATAAACTATCAACTACTTGAAGTATGAAAAGATTGGAACCACTCTAGGCACTACAACCTCATTGTCAATAAAGCTTCGTTAATCTGTACAGGAGAGGAAAGAAAACGTTTTTATGTCAACACTGACAGGCTCGACTATCTCATCTATCAAATGAACAGGATATAAATGTTTACAGTTCGAAAAACTGTGTTACTTTTAACACTTAAATACTGGCTGAAATACTAACAATTACGAGATGACAAAACCCGTAGTTTTAATTGATTGTGTATTCGGTTCACAATCGTAAGGTCGTGGATTCGATTTGCGGCAATGCGTTGTGTCCTTGATCAAGACACTTTACTTCACGTTACTTGAGTCCACTTCACTCAGTTGGCAAAAAAAAATGAGTTGTACGTGTGGTTCAGTTTGTCAACCTTGTCACTTTTGGTGTGTCACGCTGAATCTCCCTGAGAACTACGTTAAGGGTACGTGTGTCTGTGGAGTACTCAGCCACTTGCACCTTAACTTCACGAGCAAGCTCTTCGGTTAATTGATTCAACTGGAACACTCTTTGTCGTAACTGACGGAATACTCTGCCAGTAACATTTGAATCAGCACGTGCAGTACAAGCCAATGAGGGATCATTTACGTGGTCAGTCGGTCACTCGCTCGCTTTGCTAGAAATAGCAGCTAAATATCCATCATATCACGACCTATACGTCTCGTATAATATTAATATAACATTAAGTACACAATGTAGAAAAACAGATGTGGCCGTCACGCCTGGAATGTCTTAGAGTATATGTCTTTTCCAAGATCGATAAAACATGTATCAACTGAGCACTGGGGACGATGCAGTCGACTTCCCCTCTCCTCAAAATTGTTGGCCTTGTGTCAAAATTAGAAAGAATTATGCATGCACAACATCATCAAGGCAGCGAACAGGCGGGGCCGATGGAGGTTTGGGAAAATGCTTAACCGTGTTTCTTGCAACTCTTTACGTCCTGAGTTCAAATTCTGCTGAGAGCGACTTTACTTTTCATCCTTCTGGGGTCGATAAAAGCACCAGTTGAACATTGGGGCCGATGTGATGGACTTACTCGCTCCCCAAACATTACTAACCTTGTGACAAAGTTTCAAAGCGTTTTACATTAAACATTTCACCTGGGTATGTCCGTATGTCATGTGGAACCGTAGATCTTTATCTTCCAGAAAACATAACGATGTCTCAAATATCAAACCTCGTTATTCACTATGTCCAGTTATGACACCGGACTGAACAAGATGTTTCATGCGGGTCTAGCAGTCACACATTCACGCAAGAAGTCTCTCCCTTTCATTGTCATTTTTATAACGGCCGATAAAACTTTGCTGCAATGGCGTCTCAGACGTTACCATCAGAAAACAAACAGCCGGAACAAAAAGCAAAACACATCCGGTCCGATGTTCTGTTAATTACAATAATTTATTACCAAGGATTCGTATTTTACTCAAAAGCCGTTCGAATCACTTCAACATTTAAGTTTAATTTGTCAAAATATTTTCGTCGCTAAAATCCGCGACCTGTTCACTGACAAAAATCCGTGATGTTGAAGTGAATCGAACGGCTTTTGAGTGTTTCTTAAATGGCTTACAAACACCTTTCACGCTGCAATTGTTTTCGTTCCAGCACACGATCTCAGATCAAATCACTTGCTATGCGAGTACATCTCCGTATTTTGCCCTTCAACTTCAAATGGATGAAAGGCAAAAGTTTATTTTGGGGCTGGAGTCTCAAACACAAAACGCCATCATTCGGTCCGAATTCCATAAATCGTGTTATTCGACGATCTTATAACTTTGCTATTTCACCGAATAAACGAAAGAATAATAGGATATCGTTAGTTTTTGAAGATCCCAACGAATGACAGTTGATTCACGATGCAACGTTAAAACAGCCTTGCCTGTAGAGGGTCCCAACTATAAATTGATTTGCCTAAATGAATTGCATATGTGACTATTAATTAAGGGACTACAAACTGCCTGCATGAGGTTCCAGTGATTTAATCGTTTACCTAAAAGGACTGGAAATGCTGTTGGGGAGCTGGATGGGGACAATATGGGCGATCCGCCCGGGGTGGTATTTTTATGGAGACAGTACATTCGGGTCTATGAGCCTATTTATGGGACAGACTGCGGGGCGACGGGCGTCAAATTTAGGGCATGCCTCGGAGAACACACACACTGTAGCTATGCCACTGTGGAAATGGCTGCCACAAAAGATTTTCAAAACTATCTGAGTAAGTGTTTGCCGTGCCCCAGACTAAACCTTAAGTAACTTGCAAATGCTCCAACTTTTCAATGATTTAATTCTAAAAAGACTCCGCCGGTTACGACGACGAGGGTCCCAGCTGATACGATCAACGGAACAGCTTGCTCGTGAAATTAACGTGCAAATGGCTGAGCATTCCACAGACACGTGTACCCTTAACGTAGTTCTCGGGGATAATCAGCGTGACACAGAGAGTGACAAGGCTGACCCTTTAAAATACAAGTACAACTCATTTTTGCCAGCTGAGTGGACTGGAGCAACGTGAAATAAAGTGTCTTGCTCAAGGACACAACGCGTCGCCGGGAATCGAACTCACAACCTTACGATCATGAGCCGAATACCCTAACCACTAAGCCACGCGCCCTCACAATGATTTAATTAGAACATATTTGTTACAGGAGTTGTTGACAAAATAGGAAAAGACGCGATATCGTTCACTATTTAAAATGCCGTTGTTTAGTGTGAAGGCGCGTGGTCCAGCTGTTAGAATAGTGCACGCAAGATCGTGGTTTCGGTTCTTGGCCCTGCGGTTTTTTTGGGTTTTTTTTTAGATAAAATCTTCATTTCACATTAAATGAGTTACCTAGCAACGGACCGACGCTCCATTTAGAGGGAATGTCGCGATTTCAGTCTTCCATATGCCGTAGAAACCGGACAACCGGTTCTGAGCATCCAGGGACTCGACATAGTAATGTCCAGGAGATTGGAAAGGTGTTGCTGATACTGTTTAACATCAGGTCAACACTATTAGAATAAACCTATAATCAAAGACAAACCACTCTTGAATATTTCGGTATTTTCAGGATTTATATATGTCTACATTACCTAATACGACTGGTAATTATTTCAAACGTAGGATGTAGTTACTTGAACACAGAGAAATACAAACGTAATTTGCTCCTTTTTATGTTTTATTATTTTATATTTTATTTTTCATCTTTCATTATTAACAAATTTATTACATTTTATTTCGCGTTTTTGTCTGAAATCTATTCTTGGCGTTCTGTCTTTTGTATTTTTTTGTATTTTTACATCATTACGTTTCTATTTCTCTGTGTTCAAGCAACAAATTAGCGGCTCTGTCTTCATGCTTTGACACTATTTCGTAACACCTAGGTCTCATATTCCTGGTTATCCTCCTGACTCAAATATTAACGAAATATAGTATGATATATTTTTATTTACATTTGACCTATATTTGTCCTCATCTTGTTTGTTGTTACCACAACGTTTCGTCTGGTGTACTCTCCAGCCTTCATCAAGTGTTCTGGTGGAATTTCGAATCCAACCCTTTATTTGACTAATGGGGTACTCTGTTCTCATTCCTAAGGTATGTTGCCGGTGTTAATATCATTTTTTCAAATCCCTGCCTATGATTAAACTTAGATAAATATCAACAGAAAAATAACATCAGAAACATACCTTAGGAATAAGAACAGAGTGCCCCATGAGACAAATAAAGGGTTCGAAATTCCACTAGAACACCTGGTGAAGGCTGGAAAGTACACCAGCCGAAACGTTGTGATAACAAGAAACAAGGCGAGGATACCTATCAGTCAATCGTAAATAATGTACATAATTTCTCATCTCAAAAATATAAAATAGTTTGGTACTGTCATTCACAGATACAATGAGACACATGCACACATACATAGAGATACATAAATCCAGATAGATAAACAGGTGGATATATAGCAGATTAGCCAAATGTATATTTTGCAATTTTGAGATTGGCGATTATTACCACAAGATAACAATATCGTCTGCGCCATATCAATACTAAAAATAACAAATGAATGATATGCAACTTCTAAAGATTTAATAAGGCAATCAGGTTATAAGATTGTCCTTACATAATGATATTCATTGTTAATGAAATATGCGTAAAATGATGTAAATAAATATTATATAAATAAACATAGGCGTAGGAGTGGCTGTGTTGTAAGTAGGTTAGTTACGAACCACATGGTTCCGGGTTCAGTCCCACTGCGTGGCACCTTAGACAAGTGTCTTCTACTATAGCCTCAGGCCGACCAAAGCCTTGTGGGTGGATTTGGTAGACGGAAACTGAAAGAAGCCCGTCAAATATATGTATATGTGTGTGTGTGTGTGTGTGCTTGTGTTTCTATGATTGTCCCCTCCCCCAACATCGCTTGAAACGGATGCTGGTGTGTTTACGTCACCGTAACTGAGCGGTTAGGCAAACGACACCGTTAGAATAAGTACTAGGCTTAAAAAGAATAAGTCCTGGGGTCGATTTACTCAACTAAAGGCGGTGCTCCAGCATGGCCACAGTCAAATGACTGAAACACGTAAAAGAGTAAATTCGTCTGTTTTGTTTTACTTTACATCCATCCATCCATCCATCCATACATACATACATACATACATACATACATACATACATACATACGTATATACATACATACACGACCACTTAAGCATGAGCAACACGGAAGCGAATTTTCGGCCCTGCTAGGTATCTACAACCTTTTGCACAGATGTAACAACGATGGGCGCCTCTTGCAGTGGGTGTTACAATATCGTTTTGGTGAATCTTCATATGAAAATTTTCGAAAAATTTTTGGGTAACATTTTCGGTGAAAATTTTCAAAATATTCTTGAGGAAAATATTCGATAAATTTTTAGGTAAAATTTTCGGAAAATTTTTGGTGAAATTTTCGAAGAATTTATGGGTAAAATTTTCGGCAAAAGTTTTCGAAAAATTCAAAGAATTCTTGGTGAAAATTTTCGAAAGATTTTTGGTGAAAATTTTCGAAAAATTTTTGGGTAAAATTTTCGGTGAAAATATTCGAAAAATTTTAGGGGAAAATTCTTCAGGAAAATTTTTGAAATATTTTTGGTTAAAATTTTCGGCAAAGATTTTCGAAAAATTGTTGGTGAAAATTTTCGAAAAATTTTTGGGGAAAATTTTCGAAAAATTTTTGCGTAAAATTTTCGAAAAATTTTAGGGGAAATTCTTCAGGACAATTTTTGAAAAATTTTGGGTAAAATTTTCGGCAAATATTTTTGAAAAATTTTTGGTGAAACTTTTCGAAAAATTCTTCAGGAAAATTTTTGAAAAATATTTGGGTAAAATTTTCGGCAAAATTTTTTAGGGAATTTTTCGGTGAAAATTTTCAAATAATTCTTGGTGAAAATTTTTTTTTAATTTTTGGTGAAAATTTTCGAAAAATTTTTGGGTAAAATTTTCGAAATATTTTTGGGTAAAATTTTCGGTGAAAATTTTCGAAAAATTTTTGGGTAAGATTTTCGGCAAAAATTTTCGAAAAACTTTTGGTGAAAATTTACGGTGAAAATTTTCGAAACATTTTTGAAAATTTTTCCCCAAAATTATTGAAAATTTTTAATAAGAATTTTTCAAAATTTTTCCCAGAAA
>NW_021834329.1:0-32500 GCF_006345805.1 Octopus sinensis
TATATATATATAGATATATATATATATATATATATTTACATATATATATACACACATCTATATATATATATATTATATATATATATATATATATTATATATATGGGCGTAGGAGTGGCTGTGAGGTAAGTAGCTTGCTACCACCCACAAGGTTCCGGGTTCAGTCCCACTACGTGGCTTCTTGGGCAAGTGTCTTCTACTATAGCCTCGGGCCGACCAACGCCTTGTGAGTGGATTTGATAGACGGAAACTGAAAGAAGCCTGTCGGATATATGTATATATGTATATATATATGGGCGTAGGAGTGGCTGTGTGGTAGGTAGCTTGCTAACCAACCACATGGTTCCGGGTTCAGTCCCACTGCATGGCATCTTGGGCAAGTGTCTTCTGCTATAGCCTCGGGCCGACCAATGCCTTGTGAGTGGATTTGGTAGACGGAAACTGAAAGAAGCCTGTCGGATATATGTATACACATATGTATGTGTGTGTATGTTTGTGTGTCTGTGTTTGTCCCCCTAGCATAGCTGTTCGGCAAAAAGAGACATTTAGAATAAATACTGGGCTTACAAAGAATAAGTCCCGGGGTCGAGTTGCTCGACTAAAGGTGGTGCTCCAGCATGGCCGCAGTCAAATGACTGAACACAAGTAAAAGAGAAAGAGAAAAAGATATATATGTATATATATATATATATATATATATATATATATATTATATATATAATATATATTTATATATATATATATACATGGGCGCGGTGGTGGCTGTTTGGTAAGAAGCTCGCTTCCGCACTACATTGTTCCGGGCTCAGTCCCACTGCGAAGAGGATTTAGTAGACGGAAACTGAAAAAGAGCCCGTCGTACCTTTTAGCTAAACTGCCCAAACGTCTTATAAAGCTAGATTTCTGGTTCTGCCTAAGAAATGCTCTGCCTTCATCAGTGGGATATACACAGATAGTTCATAAATACAATTTTTTTGCTAGTTTATTTCGTCTCTCTGTCTTCTCTCCTGGTGCTGTATGAACATTTAATGTGGTTTTACAGTCAGGTTTCGGCTGCTATTTCCAGCGTGGTGGTATCTCTTAGATACCCTAAATTATAATTTTAATATATATTTATATATATATGCATATATATGCCTATATATATGTATATATATATGCATATATATGCATATATATATGTATATAATATATATATATATATATATTATATAATATATATATATATATTACACATATATATGCATATATATGCACACATATATATGCCTATATATATATTATATATATATATATATATACAACATATTATGCATATATATGCACACATATATATGCCTATATATATATTATATATACACATATATATGCATATATATGCACACATATATATGCCTATATATATATATATAGATACCTTGGGTATGAGTAAGTATTTTACTTATATCTCACGTATTTATCGCTGAAGAGGGGAAAATTCTTAGAAATTAACCCCGAAATTGGGACCATACGGTAATAACGGATTTTTTAGAAATTTCCTACCGTTTTGTTTTAGGTTTGTTTCGAGCGCATAAATTTAATGGTTATTGACAATTTTGTCTTTTTTAGGCATATTTGGCATTAGAATTTTTCTTTTGCCCTTATTTTGTAAATTGTATATATATATATATGGAGAGAGATGCATGTATGTACCTATTATGTCATACACTTACAATTGTATTATACATACACACTTATTCGCACATCTATAAACGCATATATACATATGTAGTCCTCACAGGGATGTGAGTTCAAGTTTCATGGCTGATCAGTAACGATTTTTCTCTGTAATATATTGATAGTTTATCCTGTTCATTCTATTGTATTAGATTTATCATGCGTTTGAGAATAAATTATTTCTGTATCTTATATATATATTTACGTATATATAAAATACTAGCAATATAGCCCAGCGTCGCTCGGGCTTGTTTTCTTTTCGATCTTTTGGAATTGGAATCTTTGAAAAGTAAAACTTTTGCATTATGTAGCTTGTTATTCTCTTTAAGTGAACATTTTTCTGGTTGAAATACACCGGAAAACGGTGACACAGCAGTCAAAAAATCGTTAAAAATAGGATTTTTCATAGAAAAAAAACACCTTTTTGATGTAAATAATTTTTGGTGTTAACATGGTCCGATTTGAATGTTTTCGTCTACGGAAGGAAGAGCAAGCCTTCTTCTATCACACTCTCAATTTTGGTCAACTTGCGCTGCAGGGTCTCGGAGGAGATAGTGTTAGTTGAAGGCTACCAAACCTGGCATACACAGACAACTTCAGCTTTATATATAACGATAACAAAAAGCACCTTTTTGATGTAAATAATTTTTGGTGTTAACATGGTCCGATTTGAATGTTTTCGTCTACGGAAGGAAGAGCAAGCCTTCTTCTATCATACTCTCAATTTTGGTCAACTTCCGCCACAGGGTCTCCGAGGAGATAGTGTTAGTTGAAGGCTACCAAACCTGCCACAGACAGACAACTTCAACTTTATATGTATAGATTGTCTGGAAGCACTTTTTACTGTGCAGGGAAGAGAGCACGGAATTACCCATCAAAAGAATTAGGAGTGGCTGTGTGGTAAGTAGCTTGCTAACCAACCACATGGTTCCGGATTCAGTCCCACTGAGTGGCATCTTGGGCAAGTGTCTTCTGCTATAGCCCCGGGCCGACCAATGCCTTGTGAGTGAATTTGGTAGACGGAAACTGAAAGAAGCCTGTCGTATATATGTATATATATATATATATGTGTGTGTGTGTGTGTGTTTGTCCCCCTAGCATTGCTTGACAACCGATGCTGGTGTGTTTACGTCCCCGTCACTTAGAGGTTCGGCAAAAGAGACCGATAGAATAAGTACTGGGCTTACAAAGAATAAGTCCCGGGGTCGATTTGCTCGACTAAAGGCGGTGCTCCAGCATGGCCACAGTCAAATGACTGAAACAAGTAAAAGAGTAAAACCTAGTCACAGTCGTTCGATACTGATCCTTGCAGTTAGCCGTTAACTAGAACATAACTAAGATCCAATACGGCGTCCGCCCAGATAATATATATTTCTTTACTGCCCACAAGGGGCTAAACACAGAGGGGACAAACAAGGACAGACAAACAGATTAAGTAGATTACATCAACCCCTGTGCGTAACTGGTACTTAATTTATCGACCCTGAAAGGATGAAAGGTAAAGCTGACATTGGTGGAATTTGAACTCAGAACATAGCAGCAGACGAAATACCTATTTCTTTACAACCCACAAGGGCTAAACACAGAGGGGACAAACAAGGACAGGCAAACAGATTAAGTCGATTACATCGACCCAGTGCGTAACTGGTATTTATTTAATCGACCCCGAAAGGATGAAAGGTAAAGTCGACCTCGGCGGAATTTGAACTCAGAACGTAACGGGAAACGAAATACGGCAACGCATTTTACCCGGTGTGCTAATGTTTCCGCCCAGATTATATATCCCTCCAAACTCACTTCCACACACACACACACACACACACACATATTATTCTGCAAAGTGTGTAAACATCACGTGACCATCTACATATGCGCACCTACATGAATACGAGTACAGTTGCCGGTGTCACGTGACGGCAGGAAAGAACAGACGGTGATGCATCACGTGTTGAACAATCAGCGTTACATAAAGCACAATGCCACATTGTTCCTATTCCGTTGTTAACCAATTTTTACGACGCACCCATAGTGGCAATCCACCCTTTCATCTTGTTTATATATGTGTATTATACAACAATCTGGGTTCTTTTTAAGTTTGGATGAAAAAAAAAATTATAATGAAGAACTAATAATGTCAACAAATATGGCGGTTTTGCGTGCTTTTTATTGACAAATGGTGCGGATTTGTACAAAATCTATACATATAAATATACATATATATATATATATATATATATATATATATAAGTATATGTATAAATATATATATATATATGTATGTATATATATATACACATGTGCATATATACATATATAATACGTATATATATATTTATAAGATACACATACATATGGTTATGTGGATATAAATTTCTATATGCATATATAGATGTGTTATATATACATATGTGTATATATCTTATATAGATATACATTTATATGTGTATGTATGCATATATACATGTGTGTATGTGTATATATACACACACACACACACACACACACACACACATATATATATATATATATATATATATATATATATGTATATATATGTATATATAGGCATATATATATACACATATATATGTGTGTATGTATGTGTATATATGTATATATACATATTTATATATTGCTATAGACACATGCGTATTTGTACTTGTGTGTTTATCTTTGAATATTTACGTGTGTGTGTGTGTGTGTGTGTGTTGTTTGTGTCTGTGTGTATCATGTGTTGCTTTATGCAATTTATGTAACATAAAACGGTTGTTGTAAAAAGCGAAATGGTTTTTTTTTCCTTTGGTGCATCTTTTCGGTGATTTGGTAGTCTATGCAATGGATGTTAGGAAATGAAAGGATATTCTTCGGCATTTTGGACGACGAAATAAGGGAATCCCTGAATGACAGTCAATAATATTTTAAGGCTTGCGAGCTGGCAGAATGGTTAGCACACCAGGCGAAATGCTTAGCGGGATTTCGTCCGTCTTTACGTTCTGAGTTCTAACTCGCTGAGGTCGACTTTGCCTTCTATAAAACATGTACCAGTTGGACTTTGGGATCGATGCAATCGACTTACCCACCCTGCCCTGAAATTGAAGTCCTATATATACTCTCTTTTACTCTTTTACTTGTTTCAGTCAAGCAATTTTGGGGAAACAAACACACATACAAAGACACACACACACAAACATATGTCTGTGTGTATGTAATATGTATACTAATTATATATATATATATATATATATATATATATATTATATAACGGGAAGGTTTACGAAATAAACAAAAGACGAAGGCCGGTGGAGTAACACAAAACAATTGTATTAGTATACCGCTCAGGAATAGAAATATAAAAAGTATTTTACGTTTCGAGCCTACGCTCTTCGACTGAAAGATACACAGAAAAGAAACAAGGAGAGAAACAAGGATATATATATATATATATATATATATATATACACACATATATGTATATATATAAATAAGGTAGATAAATTTACATATATACGTTTTATATATATATGTAATTATATTAATATAAATATATATATACATTTTATATATATAAATACAATTATATTATATATAATACATATATATATAAATATTTTATATATATATAAATATATATATAATTGTAAGTATACAAATATATTAATACATATATATATATGCGTGTAAGTCTGTATGTAAATATATATATCCATATATAAATATATATGTGTGTTTTCTGTGTGTGTGTGTGTGTGCGTGTGCGTGTGCGTGTGTATATCCATTATGGATGTATGCATATATAGCTATGTACATATACGAATGCATATATACGCACTATACACTCCTAATGCATATACATTCTCACACAGACACACATGTGTTTGTATGATGCACTAGAAAGAGTGTAACCATGCGGGGTGGGGGCGTAAAGGGGGGGGGTCGAGAGGAAATACTTTTGAACAACAAAGAAGAGTTTTAGAGAGAAAGAGACAGAATTTTTTTTAAGCAAACAAGGAATAAATAAATAAATAAATAAAAAATTTTTTAGATAAAATAGAATTGATGTAAAAAACCGTGATGTACAGTAAAAATATTTTGCAGTTCAAACAGAATTTTATTGGTCTATTTTGCATATTCTTTGAAAGTTCGGGTCTCGTGAGCGGTTCCTCACTTTGCACCGCTGACGCCGAATCTGCTGCTGTCGTAATGCTGACGGCAGCATTAATCCCTCAGCAACAGCGAGAGCCGTCCAAGAATTTGGACCTGGAGATCTCCATTTCCAGCGATATCGAGGGCCACCTCCCAGTGGTGTCGGGAGTCAATGAAGAGCCCTCGACAAAAACAAGGCGACCAAAGATTTTTGCTTTTTTCCCAAGGTCTGCGGTCTCCCGCCCCTAAGCCCTAGACCATCACCTAATCACCCTTACCCATCTTGTTGCTTAATCACAAAAACAACAGTAACAACAACCACAGCAGCAAAAACAGCCGTCCAAGAATTTGGACCTGGAGATCTCCATTTCCAGCGACTTCGAGGACCACCTCCCAGTGGTGTCGGGCGTCAACCAAGAGCCTTCGACTACAACAAGACGACCAAAGTTTTGGAGTTTTTTTCCAAGGTCTGGGGTCTCGCGCCCCTCAGCCCTAGACCCTCACCTAATCACCCTTACCCGTCTTGTTGCTTAACAACAACAACAATAACAGCGACGGGCACTCCGTCGGTTGCGCCTATGTGCTGTAGCCGAGCCGATCCGATCAACGGAACCTCCTGTTTGTGAAATGAACGGGACACACGTACCCTTAACGTAGATCTTATCGAGGTTCAGTGTGTCACAGAATGTGACAAAGTTGGCCCCTTATGAATTACGCGTACAACTCACTTTTTCCCAGTTGAGTGGAGTGGAACAATACGAAAAAAACAGGTGCTCCGTCGGTTAAGACGACGACTGTTCCAGTTGATCCGATCAATGGAACAGCTTGCTTGTGAGATTAACGTGCAAGTGGCTGGGTATTCCAGAGGCACATAACATTGTGAGTCATCTACCCGTAACCACTGTGCCGCACAGCATCTCTACTGGGGTACATTTCACCTGGATGTAAGTACCTCTACGAGGAAATCGAACCCACAACCTTACGATCATGAGTCGTAAACCTTAACGTAGATCTTATGGAGGTTCAGCGTGACACAGAATGTGACAAGGTTGGCCCCTTATGAGGTACAGTCCGCTTGGCTGTAAGTCGATTCTCAACGCGCCGCCGCCGGAAATCGAACCCACAACCTTATGATCATGAGTCGTAAACCTTAACGTAGATCTTATGGAGGTTCAGCGTGACACAGAATGTGACAAGGTTGGCCCCTTATGAGTTACGCGTACAACACACTTTTCCCAGTTGAGTGGACTGGAACAATACGTAAAAATAGGTCCTCCGTCGGTTACGACGACGACTATTCCAGTTGATCCGATGAACGGCCTGTTTGGGAAATGAACGCGACACGCGGTCCTTAACGTAGTTCTGATGGAGGTTCAGTGTGACACAGAATGTGACAAGTTAGCCCCTTATGAAATCTGATAACGGAATATGTTGAATAAAATCATAATTAACTGATTCTTTTCTATATTCTTTTACCCAAAATCAGGAACTTTCAAACAATCTCGCATTTATACATACATGTTGGCTGCCTCCCCCCCGGATCGAGTTTGGCCATTGTACGAAGCTTAATCAATGTTGTTATCGTGTAATGCCTGTGCAAGAAGATATTGTTTTTAGTTGGGGAAAGGCTGTGCACTGAGTCAATCCCACTCACTAAGCAACAGCAGCCATAATCCGAAAAGAAGAACAAGTCAACATCATCGGTAACCACTGAGCCGCAGGTTTTATGTCAGAGTTATGCCAGTTACCTTAGTTACCTTCTCCTAGAAGGATGCCCTAACAAAGGCTAGGAGTCCTTCACTACATACATACATACATACATACATACATACATTCATACATACATACATACATTCATACATACATACTTACATACACACATAGATACATACATACATACATACATACATACATACATACATACACACACACATAAATACATACACACATACATACACACATACATACTTACATAAATACATACATAGATACACGCATAAATACATACATACATAATTCATACATACATACATACATACATACATACATACATACATACATACATACACATACATACATAAATACATAAATACATAAATACATACATACATACATACATACACACATAAATACATACATACATACATACATACATACATACATACATACATACATACATAATGCATACATATACATACATACATATATACATGCATACATACATACGTACATACACACATACACAAGGGGTGCTTTAAAGTTTCTGGTTCTAAGGGTATCAAGAAAAATCTGGTTAGAGGCCCAACTGTCCGAGTTCTTTTACAAAGCTTAGAAAAACTGAAGGACCGCTGCAAGAAGTGTGTGAACCCGAGAGGGGAATATGTTGAATAAAATCGTAATTTACTGATGCTCCTCCATTTTCTTTCACCCAAGATCAGGAACCTTTCAACAACCCCTCGTACACCGCCCCTGTCGTTTCATACCTGTCGTACCTTACTCTCTCTTTTACTCTTTTACTTGTTTCAGTCATTTGATTGCGGCCATGCTGGAGCACCGCCTTTAGTCGAGTAAATCGACCCCAGGACTTATTCTTTGTAAGACTAGTACTTACTCTATCGGTCTCTTTTTCCGAACCGCTAAGTGACGGGGACGTAAACACACCAGCATCGGTTGTCAAGCAATGCTAGGGGGACAAACACAGACACACAAACTCACACACACACACATATTAATATATACATATATACGACGGGCTTCTTTCAGTTTCCGTCTACCAAATCCACTCACAAGGCTTTGGTCTGTCCGAGGCTATAGCAGAAGACACTTTCCCAAGGTGCCACACAGTGGGACTGAACCCGGAACCATGTGGTTGGGAAGCAAGCTACTTACCACACAGCCACTCCTGCGCCTATGTCTTAAAAAAAAAACGCTGACCAGACTGGATCCCCTGCTTTTTCAATTCTCATGGGAGGATCAGGTTCCGCTGGTCAGCAAATCCATCGGCTGTCAACACCACCAAATCCGTGGTGGTGGTCACGGGAGGTCGTGCTTGGTGATAGAAATGATTGTGTGGCAAGAAGTGTGATTCCCAAGACCATGGTTCCGGGATCATTCCAACAGCACGGCATCTTGGGCAATTGTCTTGTAACCAGTGCCTTCTGAAAGAATTTGTCAGACGGACACTGTATGGCCTTTTAGCTCTTATTTCTAGCAATGTAGGGGTCTCTTAATACCCTGGTCATATTTAGCGACAATTAAAATTTTCCTATTTGGTGAAATATTGCAATTATATTAATTATCTATAATTAGGTGCAGGGGTGACCGCGTGGTAAGTAGCTTGCTTCCAACCACATGGTTCCGGGTTCAGTCCCATTGCGTGTCACCTTGAGCAAATGTTTTCTACTATAGCGTCGGACCGACCGACCAAAGCGTTGTGAGTTGATTCGGTAGACGGAAGCTGAAAGAAGTCCATCATTTATTGTATATGTGTGTGTGTGTGTGTATGAGTTTGTCCTCACCCCACTCCACTCCACAATCACTTGACAACCGATGCTGGTGTGTTTACGTCGCCGTCACTTAGCGGTTCGGCAAAAGAGAGACCGATAGAATAAGTACTGGGCTTACAAAAAGAATAAGTCCCGGGGTCGATTTGCTCGACTAAAAGGCGGTGCTCCTGCATGGCTACAGTCAAATGACTGAAACAAGTAAAAGAGTAAAGAGTAAACAGTATGTATATATATCTATATGTTAGTTAGTTAGTTAGTTAATTTGGCTCAAAAGCAAATAGCAAGGCCATGTAGGGGGACATGGAGTTAAGTACAAGGTGGTGTTCATGTAAAGAGTTCAGGCCACTTGAGGTCCAGGGAGGCTTTGAACAAAGCGGTCGTCGGCATCTTCACCATCTCATCTGGCAGCTTGTTCCACGGACCCGCAACCCGGACGGAGAAAGCTCCACTCCTTCGATTGAGATGAAATCGTCGCAGGTAGAGCTTTTCGGAATGACCCTGCAGCCGACGCTCCGGAGCAGGAGTGAAGAACAGCTCTTTCGAGAGGTTACACTTCCCGCTTATGATGTTGTGGGCGAGAATGAGATCACCACGGCGGCGGCGTTTTTCAAGAGAATAAAGGTCGAGCGTCCTCAGCCTTTCTTCGTAGGACAAATTTTTGAGACCATGAACCAGGCGGGTAGCCAGCCTCTGGACTCTTTCGAGGTGCTGTATGTCTTTGAGGAGATAAGGAGAAGAGGCTTGAATCCCATACTCCAATATGGGTCTCACCAGCGTGACATAGAGTGGCAGGAATATGGCTGCTGTGAGCATTCCGAATGACCGTCGAATCAAAAACAGAATTCCGCGCGCTTTGTTGGCATCATGGACGCACTGGGCCGAAGGCGAAAAGGAGGAATCCACCAAGATACCCAGGTCCTTTACCTGATCGGTCCTGTATATATATATATATATATATATATATATATATATATATACCGGATTAAGCACATAAATGCGAAACAAGATGGTGAAAATAGTATTCGAAGACCAGAGATAGAGTAATATTCTTTATTAAACAGAAGTAAAAATATTACAAAAACTGTTACTCAGAGTTTAAACAGTTTTCTAAGACAGTTTTGTTTAGACAGTTTTTTCAATAATTATTCAGACTGTTGCTCTAGTAATGAGGCTAAAACACGCAGATTGAAGCTGTTTGGCACAGATTGACATTACACTCTGTTTTAACGTTTTAGGTCACTTCCGCTATTTACAAGAAGCGACCTAGAAGAACCAAGCGTTTTGGAGGAGAAGCGATTTTTCGCATGTGTGATGAGCTGTGGTGCCAAAAATATAACCAAAGAACGAAGATGTACTCAATTTATATATTTTTAAGGATAGAATCTTACAGAATATTATGATGGTCTACTGGTTTCGCGTTTCGCTTGAGAAAGAGAGAGAATCGAGATTTCTACATCTTCCAGTGAGTTCTTTATCGTTTTCTATTATGGTATTTTAACGGAGACATTTTGATACTCTGACGGAGGAACGGAAATTATTAAGTCAAAACACGCCTTACCTGAACGAGGAATATTCGTCAAAGACAGGTAAGTAAAAATTTCTTTCTGTCTTACTCTTTTACTCTTTTACTTGTTTCAGTCATTTGACTGCGGCCATGCTGGAGCACCGCCTTTAATCGAGCAAATCGACCCCGGGACTTATTCTTTTGTAAGCCCAGTACTTATTCTATCGGTCTCTTTTGCCGAACCGCTAAGTAACGGGGACATAAGCAAACCAGCATCGGTTGTCAAGCAATGCTAGGGGGACAAACACAGACACACAAACACATACACGCATATATATATATATATATATATACGATGGGTTTCTTTCAGTTTCCAGCTACCAAATCCACTCACAAGGCTTTGGTCGGACGGAGGCTATAGTAGAAGACACTTGCCCAAGGTGCCACGCAGTGGGACTGAACCCGGAACCATGTGGTTGGTAAGCAAGCTACTTACCACACAGCCACTCATTTTTTAAACCTTTTATTTGTTCAAATTTGTGACAAGGTCTACCACTGAAACCCCCAATAAACAAAGGCAAATGCGTAAAGTTGATTTTTTTTTATTTCCCACAAGGGGACAACATAAGGCAAATGCATAAAGTACAAGGGGTAAAGACCCCCGTCGGTCATGGATTTAATCCCATAGCAACGGTTGACGTAAATTTGTGTGCGCTGTGTACTCGCTTTGAATCGGATGACGAAAATATACTCTGTCCCCTCTTTTGCGGATTTGTACCAGTTGATAAAAAATATCCGCCATTTCTCAAGGAATCGATAATAGAGGCCACAGTGCAAATTTTAAGGAATTTTATTGGTTTGTTAGACTCTTCGTGTAAATATTTCCAACTCAGTTCGAGATTTCATCACAATAATAATAATAGGCGCAGGAGTTGCTGTGTGGTAAGTAGCTTGCTAACCAACCACATGGTTCCGGGTTCAGTCCCACTCCGTGGCATCTTGGGCAAGTGTCTTCTGCTATAGCCCCGGGCCGACCAATGCCTTGTGAGTGGATTTGGTAGACGGAAACTGAAAGAAGCTTGTCGTATATATGTATATATATATATATATATATATATATATATGTGTGTGTTTGTGTGTGTGTGTTTATCCCCCTAGCATTGCTTG
This sequence comes from Octopus sinensis, assembly GCF_006345805.1. Lineage (NCBI taxonomy): Eukaryota > Metazoa > Mollusca > Cephalopoda > Octopoda > Octopodidae > Octopus > Octopus sinensis. The sequence continues at coordinate 12,036 of NW_021834329.1, forward strand.
ACAACCGATACTGATGTGATTACGTCCCCGTCACCTAGCGGTTCGGCAAAAGAGACCGATAGAATAAGTACTGGGCTTACAAAGACTAAGTCCCGGGGTCGATTTACTCGACTAAAGGCGGTGCTCCAGCATGGCCGCAGTCAAATGACTGAAGCAAGTAAAAGAGTATAATAACAATAATATAAACTTGAGAGAAGGCAGCGAGCTGGCAGAATCGTTAGCACGCCGGACGAAATAATTAGCGGTATTTCGTCTGCCCTTACGTTGTCAGTTCAAATTCCGCCTTTCATCCTTTCGGGGTTGATAAATTAAGTACCAGTTACGCACTAGGGTTGATGAAACCGACTTAATCCCTTTGTCTGTCCTTGTTTTTCCCCTCTATGTTTAGCCCCTTGTGGGTAGTAAAGAAATAGGTATTTCGTCTGTCTTTACGTTCTGAGTTCAAATTCTGCCGAGGTCGACTATGCTTTTGCATCCTTTCAGGGTCAATAAATTAAGTACCAGTTGGGTACTGAGGTCGATCTAATCGACTATTCCCCTTCTCCCAAAATTTCGGGCCTTGTGCCTAGAGTGGAAAAGAATATAAATTTGAGCGATGTTTCTCTGTCCGTTACGTTTTTATGTTCGTTAACTCCTCCCAGACCGTTGGGAAATTTTAAGGGTCGGATCTTTTCCTTTTGAACGGCAGACAATCTCTAGTTAACTAAACACTTTAAAACTTCGTATACTGGTAGAATGTGTCAAAATAAAACATCTTTTTCTCTTGGCTTTCTTGAGAAAATTGTAATTTGTTTATTTAACGTAGTTTAATTTTTCGAATTTTAACCAATCCTATGCTCTCTTTTGAGCTAAAATCATTTGCTGCGTCTAAAACTGAGACAACATCCTGTAACTAACCCTAAACCTCCCCCCTAACCCTAAATTTTATTTTTTCTTAATTGTTAAATCAATTTAATTGTTACGCGTGTAAAAAAAACTAAAGCAATGGAATTAAATTAATTTAACGATTAAGACAAAAATTTAGGGTTAGTGTTAGGGGGAGGTTTAGGGTTAGTTACAGGATGTTGTCTCAGTTTTAGACGCAGTAAATGATTTTAGTTGAATGGAGGTAATTAATTGGTTAATATTGCCGAAATGCTCGGATTTTCAGACGAAATATCTTACAAACTATACAATTTTCTCAATAAAGCCAAGAGAAAATGATGTTTTATAAACCCATTCTACCAGTATACGAAGTTTAAAAGTGTTTAGTTAACCACAGAATGTCTTTTTACCTCAACAGACGTCATTGATTGGTTGAAATTGCAGAAATTGAAGGAAAAAAAACAACAAATATCTTACAAACTATAGAATTTTCTCAATAAAGCCAAGAAAAAATGATGTTTTATAAACACATTCTACCAGTATACGAAGTTTAAAAGTGTTTAGTTAACTAGAAATTGTGTTGACATCTGCCGTTCAAAAGGAAAAGATCCTAAGGGTTACCTAATTTGGGCCCCACAGCCCCCTATTTTTACTGCATGTTAAACCAAATGCATGGTATTGGCGACCAAATCAGAACAATTGACTAAATCGAAACAATAATTTCATACCATGAACTCTCAGGGAGTATTGTAAAGAGGTTCAATTTCCGAAGGGATCTTAAATGGGGTCCCACCGATCCCGCCCTAATTTTACTGCACTTACCTCGCTCCTTCGCTTACTGATTAAGCTATGATCAGCATCAGTGCTTAACACATTTGGAGAAATAAGTTTGGGATTAAATTACACAAGAGTAGAGAGCCTGAATGCCGCCCCGAAGGACAGCTTCGAGGCTAGTAATAATATAAAAACAGCGGTTTTGGTGGTCACACCACCATTTCTACTATGACTTCCTGTCAAATTCGTACACGCTCAGCAAATTCTACTGGTCCTTCACGGAATTTATAGTCGCATCCAGCCATGCCAGTTTCGTTGAATTTTGAATTTACAGTCCTTGCCGTCATGACGGTTTACATAAATAATAAACAGTGCATGCTTTAAAGCGGTTGGCGTATATATAACAGAACCGATGTCGTCTGCTAATTACTGATATCGGCCGAGATGATTACTATCAGTGCAAATTAGTTACCTGATTACAAAAAAAACAACAAAAAGAACATTGAAATTGGGTTAATATTTCAAAATTTCGCTAGACTGTTTGTAACAGGATACGAACCCACGAACGTGGAATTCACAGTATATGATTTTAACTTTAAAAATTCGTTGTTTATTATAGTTTAATTGATTAATATGTAAGGCGGCGAGCTGGCCGAATCGTTAGCACGCCGGGCGAAATCCTGAGCGGTATTTCGGCTGCTGTTACCATGTGAGTTCAAATTCCGCCGAGGTCGACTTTGCCTTTCATCCTTTCGGGGTCGATAAATTAAGTACCAGTTAAGCACTGGGGACGATATAATCGACTTAATACCTATATCTGTCCATGTTTGTCCCCTCTATGTTTAGCCCCTTGTGGGTAATAAAGAAATAGGTATTTCGTCTGAGTTCAAATTCTGCCGAGGTCGACATTGCCTTTCATCCTTTCGGGGTTGATATAATCGACTTAATCTGTCTATCTGTCCTTATTTGTCCCCTCTGTGTTTAGCCCCTTGTGAGCAGTAAAGAAATAGGTATTTCGTCTATTTTTACGTTCTGAGTTCAAATTCCGCGGAGGTCGACTTTGCCTTTCATCCTTTCGGGGTTGTTTAAATAAGTACCAGGTACGCACTGGGGTCGATGTAATCGACTTAATCCGATACACTGTCCGTGTTTGTCCCCTCTATGTTTAGCGGAGGTCGACTTTGCCTTTCATCCTTTCGGGGTCGATAAATTAAGTAACAGTTGCGTACTGGAGTCGATATAATCGACTGGCCCCCTCCCCCAAAATTCGGGCCTTGTGCCTGGAGTAGAAAAGAATAACAATGTATGTATTCTACTCAACCGCTTGTCTTTTTTGGGTCGTCTCTCTGCACAAAGTATACGTATTAATATATACAGGGTAACCCAAAAGTAGGTATATATATATATATATAATATATATATATATATAATATATATATATTATATATATATATATATTATATATATATATATGTGGAGGCACAATGGCCCAGTGGTTAGGTAGCGGACTCGTGGTCGTAGGATCGCGGTTTCGATTCCCAAACCGGGCGTTGTGAGTGTTTATTGAGCGAAAACACCTAAAAGCTCCACGAGGCTCCGGCAGGGGATGGTGGCGATCCCTGCTGTACTCTTTCGCCACAACTTTCTCTCACTCTTTCTTCTGTTGGCCTGCTCGCTTAGCCAGCGGGGTGACGTCATTCGAAGGCTAAAACAATGCGAAGCGAATTGTGACCAGCGATGTGTAGAAACATTTGATAGCCTGGTCGGTCACGGTGACATATATATATATATATATATATATACACGACGGGTTTCTTTCAGTTTCCGTCTACCAATTCCACTTACAAAGCTTTGATGAACCCGGGGCTATAGTAAAAGACACTTGCCCAAAGTTCCACGCAGTGGGACTGAACCCGCAACCGCGTGGTTCATAAGTAAGCTACTTACCACTCAGCGACACCTGCGCCTATAAAAAAAAAATATAAAAAACAAAAATGATGAATATGTGAACTTTTTTATTTGAAAGAAGGGAAAGAAAAAGAGGTAAAAACTGTCCAAAATAATTACTGAATGCAATCACTCGACTTCGGGGATCGAATGGGCCTTGCGCCTCATTTTATAATTTTCAAATTCTTATTCGTTTTTCTTTTTTCTTTTTCTTCTTTGGTCGATACCTTTTTGTATTTTTATTTCCCCGATTATGTTTTGTATTGTCTTTGTAATGTGTAACCTCCATCTTTAGCCCCTTGTGGGCAATGAAAATCGATGAGATTGGTGTTACCTTGGCGGAGGTTTGCGCTCTCTGAGGGCCCTTGTTTTAAGCATGAAATTTCTTTTAACCTGACGAGCCAGCTTAGTGTTTATATCAATTTTAAAATTGTATATACAGTAATCCCGCGATTATCGCGGGTGTTACGTTACAACTGCACCCCACCGCGCGATAGTTGAAAACCCGCGAAGTAGAAACAGTACTTTCTTTTTACTTGTTTCAGTCATTTGACTGCGGCCATGCTGGAGCACCACCTTTTAGTCGGGACTTATTCTTTGTGAGCCCAGTACTTATTCTATCGGTCTCTTTTGCCGAACCGCTAAGTGACGGGGACGTAAACACACCAGCAACGGTTGTCAAGCAATGCTAGGGGGACAAACACAGACACACAAACATATGCACACACACTTATATATATATATATATATACATATATACGACAGGCTTCTTTCAGTTTCCGTCTACCAAATCCACTCACAAGGCATTGGTCGGCCCGGGGCTATAACAGAAGACACTTGCCCAAGATGCCACGGAGTGGGACTGAACCCAGAACCATGTGGTTGGTAAGCAAGCTACTTACCACACAGCCACTCCTGTACTGTATATTTAAAAAATTATTTTGGATCTTTTCCTTTTGAACGGCACATGTCAACACAATTTCTAGGTAACTAAACACTTTTAAACTTCGTATACTGGTAGAATGTGTTTATAAAACATCTTTTTCTCTTGGTTTTATTGAGAAAATTCTATAGTTTGTAAGATATTTCGTCTGAAAATCCGAGCATTTCGGCAATTTTAACCAATCAATTACCTCCATTCAACTAAAATCATTTGCTGCGTCTAAAACTGAGACAACATCCTGTAACTAACCCTAAACCTAACCCTAACCCTAACTTTTTTTCTTAATTGTTAAATTAATTTAATTCCATTGCTTTAGTTTTTTACACGCGTAACAATTAAATTGATTTAACAATTAAGAAAAAAAATTAGGGTTAGGGTTAGGGGGGAGGTTTAGGGTTAGTTACAGGATGTTGTCTCAGTTTTAGATGCAGTAAATAATTTTAGCTCAAAAGAGAGCATAGGATTAGTTAAAATTCGAAAAATTAAACTACGTTAAACAAACAGATTACAATTTTCTCAAGAAAACCAGGAGAAAAAAATGTTTTATTTTGACACATTCTACCAGTATACGAAGTTTTAAAGTGTTTAGTTAACTAGAAATTGTCTGCCGTTCAAAAGGAAAAGATCCATTATTTTTATAATTTATGTATATATTTATTTTATTATAAAAGCAAAACAACACCACGTAGGAATCGATGTAAGCTTAAATAATAAACCTATTTCTTTACTACCCACAAGGGCTAAACACAAGAAGGACAAACAAGGACAGACATACGGATTAAGTCGATTATATCGGCCCCAGTGCGTTACTGGTACTTATTTAATCGACCCTGAAAGGATGAAAGGCAAAGTCGACCTCGGCGGAATTCGAACTCAGAATATACCGGCAGTCGAAATACCTATTTGTTTACTACCCACAAGGGGCTAAACACAGAGACGACAAACAAGGACAGACACACGAATTAAGTCGATTATATCGACCCCAGTGCGTAACTGGTACTTGTTTAATCGACCCTGAAAGGATGAAAGGCAAAGTCGACCTCCGCGGAATTCGAACTCAGGACGTAACGGGAGACGAAATACCGCTAAGCATTTCACCCGGCGTGTTACCTATTGTGCCAGCTCGCCGCCTAAGTTACCAAAATACTGCAAAACTTTTCAACATAATAACCACAATAATATTTGAAAATTTTACAAATACGGATTTAAGACAAACCTGAACAAGAAATGCAGTTCTATATTTAAGAGATGAGGAATTATGTACATTGTTTACATTTGACGGATATTTCTCCTCGTCTTGTTTGTTGTTAACACAACGTTTCGGCTGATATACTCTCCAGCCTTCATCAGGTGTCTTGGGGAAATTTCGAACCTGGGTTCTCATTCCTAAGGTATTTTTCGATGTCATTATTATTATTATTATTATGAAGGCTGGTGGGTATATCAGCTGAAACGTGTTAACAACAAACAAGATGAGAACAAATATCAGTCAAATGTAAATATGTGCTGAAAAGGAAAGTTTTGAAACATATGGCTATACGGTAATCCATCGCCATATTGCGATTCACCTATCGCGCACCTCAGTACATCGCGGATTTTTCTTTCTAATATATGTACACTTATATCGCGGACTCCTCGATATAATTGGGTTTCTGCTGCTGCTATTTATAATTCTTTACTCTTTTTTTCTCTTTTACTTGTTTCAGTCATTCGACTGCGGCCATGTTGGAGCACCACCTTTAGTCGAGCAACTCGACCCCGGGACTTATTCTTTTTGTAAGCCCAGTACTTATTCTATCGGTTTCTGTTGCCGAACCGCTAAGTAACGGGGACATAAACACACCAGCATCGGTTGTCAAGCAATGCTAGGGGGACAAACACAGACACACAAACACACACACGCATATATATATAATACATATATACGACAGGCTTCTTTCAGTTTTCGTCTACCAAATCCACTCACAGTGCTTTGGTCGGCCCGAGGCTATAGCAGAAGACACTTGCCCAAGTGGCCACACAGTGGGACTGAACCCGGAACCTGTGGTTGGTAAGCAAGCTACTTACCACACAGTCACTCCTACACCTATAATATATACGACAGGCTTCTTTCAGTTTCCGTCTACCAAATCCACTCACAAGGCTTTGGTCAACCCGAGGCTATAGCAGAAGACACTTGCCCAAGGTGCCACACAGTGGGACTGAACCCGGAACCATGTGGTTGGTAAACAAGCTACTTACCATACAGCCAATATTTTTATGGGAGGTTTTGGAACGTAACACACTCGATAGTCGAGGGATTATTATACATTCGGGAAATCCAAGAAGAACTTGTACCAAATGCTGGAATTGGAAGTTAAACAGCAGAGCGGGGTTTCACGGTGTAGAGCCAAAAGTCCCAACATTGTCATCAGAATATAGGACCATTTACTGGAACAACATCGGTCTTAAAAGACCACAGGTTTTCAATATCTTTCAAAAAAGCTGGAGAGGATTACATAGGGTGGATGTTATCGTCTTCAAAACAGAACTGGATCTCTCCATGTCATGGGTTCCGGATGAACCTACCTCGTAACAAGAGACTCGGATGAGGGCCCCAACATCAAACTGCCTCATTCACCAAATGCTACACATCGAAGGAAGTTTTGAAGTGGTCAAATGGTAGCGAAACTAACGCCATTGTCCTCAACATGTCCGAAGCTCCTGAGCTGAACCTAGTGAAAATGAAACGAAGCAGACGACACAAAAAGAAAGGCAGACGACACACTTATGAAGAATTACAAGGGGCAATAACTGTGTTCAAACTTACTTTATTTTATGTAATCTCCTCTATGTTACATAATTCTTTTGATCCATGTCTGATAATGATAAATACAATCAATAATATTATTAATATTCATTTAAATTATAATTATAAATATAATAATAAATATTATCATTAATAATAATAATATTGTTATTAGTATTAATAATAATACTATTATCAATGTTATAATTATAATTTTATTTTGTTAATGTTATTTTTCTTTTTTGCACATTATCGTCTCTTAGTAACCTCACCAACATTATTATCATTTTTATTATTTTTAATTATCATAATTTTAGCCATTTTCAGTAAAGTTAATGTATGTAATCATGATGTGTATTAATTTTATCATTATTATTAAATCATTATTATCATTATTAATATTATACTGAAATAATTTTTGTTTTGTCTCAGTTTTTTTCGATTTTTTCATATTAATATCATCATTCATTATTTTGCATTTTTATTTTTTTATTTTGTTGTATATATATTTTTTGATTCGTTCGTTTTTGTTTTTGTTTTTTTTTAATTAATTTTTTTCTCCAATAGAATTTTCGTTTTCCAATAATTTTTATCAATCATTCAGGTATATTTTTTGCCACGTTTTTTTTTATTCATTTTTCGAATTTTATTATGTTTTCACAATCCTCTGTTCTTCGTGTTTTTTTTTTCGTTTCAGGGTAGGGTCAATAGGGGAAATAAATGTTTTTTTTTCTTTTCTCTCTCTCTCCCTTCCATTCAATATATTTGTTGTTTAAAAAAAGAAAAACTTCACTTTGGGTGCATGTGTAACTTACTCCTGTCGTTACAGTTCTTTCTCTTATTGTTTAACAAAGTTCTCGTTGGTAGAGTTATTCTTGTTAGATATAGAACTCGTGAGATTTCCATTTCAGATATATATATTGATATGATGTTACTTTACTCTGCACTATTTGAGTTTTCACAAAGCCTTTGTTGTTCCCGTAGCTATATATGAGATATACGTGTGTAACGCTTTACATGTTCGTGTATATAAATGTATGTGTATATATAAGCCCATGTATGTATGTATATATATATATATGGATTTGTATGCACAGTATATTTGTATATTCTTGGTGGGGGCGTGTGGGTGTTGGCGGGAGGCAGATAAGTATATTTTCTAGTATACTTATACACAGATCTTAAATGTAACACAAGTTACTAATACCGTTAGTAGTAGCAGTAGTCGCAGCAGCAGCATGAATTGACTGTTGTTAGTTATTTGCGTTGTGGTTGCTCTTGCTGTTGTTTACGTCATTGTCACGTGACCGTCCATCTCTGTAATTGCCATTTTCATTGCCATATTTTTGCTTTTATATTTTCAAGCTGTTTTTTATTTATTTTATTTTTTGATTTTTAGGCTTCGACCAATTCTTTCAAAAATATGTTTCGCCGTGTTCAAATCTTACACGAGATTTGATTGGCTACCGTCATCGACATCAACCATCGTATATATGTAATATATACCTGTGTGCATATATTCAAATATACATACATACATATATATATATATGTACGTCTATACATATGTATACACACGCACACATATATATATATAATATACCGTTGTGACTGTGTGTATGTATATATATATATATATATATATATTATATATATATATATATATATTTGTGAGTATGTATATATATATATATTATATATATATATATATATATATATATATGTTATTACTGTAATAGGGAGCAGATATATAAGTCGATGAAGAGGAGGAAGAGGAGGAAGAGGAGGAAGAGATAAGGAAGGTAGTTTTTTTACACAAGGGAGCAGAATTCCGTCATGCGCGCGTATGTGTGTGTGTATATATATATATATGTATATATATATACACACACACAGAAGCTCATACACATATATTTGAACGTGTATGTCTACATGTGCGTTTGTATGTGTACTGGGTGGGTAGTGATGAGAAAAGATGGACACTGTAGAATGAATGAGTAACATGGTTGGCGTGAAAGGTGATGGTGAGAGATCGAACTCTCTCGATACTGGCAGGTTATGAATACGATGATAATACTGATGATGATGATGATGATTATAACGATGATGATGACGGCAAACACAATGAGAATGGCTGGATGTTAAACAATTTTTAGTAGCAGTAGCAGCCTCAGCAGCAACAGGGTTATTAGTAGCATGAGTAATTTTAGTAATAGTAGTAGTAGTAGCAGCAGTTACTGGTATATCTTATATACAGAAATCGCATTTACGCACAAGCACTCGTACAATCCACACACTATATTTTTCAGCGGGTGGATGAGCAAAATGATCGCCGAATATACCAAGACACGCAGTAGTTAACTGATATTTTACACTATCAACCGCTAACTTTCACCCCTCTCCCAATTCTTGTAGGAATAATTTACTGGTAATCACACCGTATTCCGTTATGCAAGCATTATATACTACCATGTATATGAAATTGGTGACTACTGAAGCAATGTGTTCGTGGAAAGTTAATAGATTAGATACTGAGGAAAAGGCAATAATTCCTGAAACATGTATCTACATCCATCACCTGTCGTTTTTTTTTATCTTCGAGCGCATTGCTTACCTAGACGTCGTAATTTTCAATGATGGCTCTAATTTCTTTATGAAATCTGTAGAGATAAATTTTAAAGTGAAATATTTCTAGAATGAGCGTTAAAAATCAAATTTATATTTGTCGGCATTACAAGTAAGAACGCGATTGGGCGCGGGTGAGAATTTTACGATGAAAAATGAAGTGAAATTGAATGGGTTTCAATCAAGTGTTTGTGAAGTGTCAGTTATCTTCAGGGAAAATGTATGGTAGAGTTATATAGAGATGCATCATAAGCTGTGTCCACATAACGATTGTACATTAGTATTGTCTATAATATCTGTCGCTGTATAAACACATAGCATGGACTTCGTCTCACTCTCTCACACACATACCTACATAAATACATACATATATATATACACCCACCCGCAAGCATACACTTCTCTCTTATATATGTGTGTATGTATATATGTATCTATATGTACATATATATATGTATATATGAGTGTGTATATATATGTGCATGCATTCATGTGTAAGTATATATATGTATATATGTTGATATGGATGTGTTTTTATATATACGTGTATATATATGTGTGTGTGTGTGAAATTATGTATGTGTGTATATTTATGTATATATATCTGTTATATATGTATATATATATATGTATATGTGTGTATATTTATGTATATATGTGTGTATATTTATGTATATATATATGTATGTATATGTGTCTATATTTATGTATATATATATATGTGTGTGTATATGTATGTATATGTGTCTATATTTATGTATATATATGTGTATATATTTATGTATATGTATATATATATTGTGTGTATATTTATGCATATATATGTGTATATATTTATGTATGTATATATATATGTACGTGTGTATGTGTATATATTATGTATATATATATATATGTATATATCTATGTATGTATATATATATATGTTCATTTCCATTGATGTAAAATATGTTTCCATCACACTCTCTCTGTCTCTCTCTCTCTCTTCCCACTCTCTTTCTCTTGTTGTTTGCTCTTTTATATATTCCACTCTATACATAATTATAACGCTGACTTCCGTTTTTTGTTAAACAAAATTTTCTCATTTTCCTTCGCTATACACAAACAAAAACAACTTATCATTCGACGTTATTATTCTTACAGCCACTAGCGGCAGCAGCAGCAGCAGCAGTTGCAGCAGTAGTAGTAGTAGTAGTAGTAGTAGTAGTAGTAGTAGTAGTAGTAGTAGTAGTAGTAGTAGTAGCATTACGCTTTTTATTATCCTTATTTAAAAATCATCATAATTTTTGATTTCTCTTTTCATATCTGTTGCTTGGCAACAGTTAATTCCTAATATTTAGACATTATTATTATTATTATTATTATTATTATTATTATTATTATTATTATTATTATTATTATTATTATTATTATTGTCGTTATTGCTCTATTATTATCATCGCAGCTATTCTTGTTAGTTTTATCAATATTGCTTATTATTATCATTATCATAAAATATTGTTACATTTATCATCACTGCTATTATTGTTAGTATCATCAATATTATCATTATTATTATTAATATTATTATTATTATTATTATTAGTGTCATAGTATTATTAATATTATTATTATTACTTTTATTATTAATATTATTATTACTTTTATTATTAATATTATTATTACTTTTATTATTAATATTATTATTATTACTTTTATTATTAATATTATTATTACTATTATTATTGTCACCGTTGTTATTGCTAATCCCGTCAATAGTGCTATTTTCATTATTATTATCATTATTATTATTATTTTTATTATTATTATTATCATCATCTTTATTATTATTATCATTTTTATTATCATCATCATTATTATTATTATTATTATTATTATTATTATTATTATATTATTATTATTCTCATCATTATCGTAGTCGCTTCTGTCATAGAAATGTTGTATTTTTGAGAAGTAGTCGTGATGGCGATTGTTATTGCCAACGTAGATATCTCGTATTTTTAAAAAAAAATAATTATCATTTAATAATTATTGCTGTTTTTCATTAATATTGATAATAATTATGATCATATTATTAATAATCATGATGATATTTTTCTTTCTTATATTTTGTTTGCAATCTGCTTGTTATTTATATTATCGTGGTTGTTATTGTCATATATATATGTCACGTCTACACGCACACAGAGATATATATGTGTATATATGTATATATATATATATACAGGTATATGTATATATATGTGTATGTATGTATATATATACATGTATATGTTATATATATGTATACATGTATATATGTATATATGTATATATGTATATATATATACATGTATATGTGTATATATGTATATATACATGCATATGTGTATATATGTATATATATATATACATGTATATGTGTGTATATGTATATATACATGCATATGTGTATATATCTATATATGTATATACATGTATATGTGTATATAAATGTATATACATGTATATGTGTATATATATGTATACATGTATATGTGTATATATATGTATACATGTATATATGTATATATATGCATCTATATGTATATATATAATCACCATATGACATTATACAAAAATGATCATTATTTTTAATTATGTTGAGATTGCTGTTAAATTCTTCCAGTTGTTCAAAACCGTACATACATATATATATATATATACATACATATATACACACATATACATCATATCATTGACTTGATTGCTTCTTAGTATCATTGTCTATACTTTTATCTCGTCCAGTCTCTCCTCCGTCTTGTCCCCCCTAAATGTTTTAATATAAACCCCCCTCCAAATTGTAAACTACCCTTGTAAATATCCACCTTCATCGGATGCCTCAGTGGTGGAAAATTTTTTGTAGTAGTAGTAGTAGTAGTACTCGTAGTAGTAGTAGTAGTAGTAGTAGTAGTAGTAGTAGTAGTAGTAGTAGTAGTAGTAATTCTGGTGGTTCTGTTAGTGTCAACAACGTTGTTTTTGTCAAATTTTTGTCTCTGTTTCGCTCGCCGCCATTTTACTGTCGTAGTAAACAATGATAATAGTCGTTTCCTTTACGGGCACAAGGCCTGAATTTTTGCTAGGAGGTATGTGTGGTGGTGGTGGGGGGGGGAGGTCAGTCGTTTTACTTGGACCCCAGTGTTTCACTGGTACTTAATTTATCGAGCCTGGAAGAATGAGTTCAAATTCGACGGAATTTGAACTCAAAACGTAATGACAGACAAAATACCTATTTCTTTATTGCCCACATGGGGCTAAACATAGAGGAGACAAACGGATTAAGTCGATTACATCGACCCCCAGTGCATTACTGGTACTTAATTTATCGACCCCGAAAGGATGAAAGGCAAAGTCGACCTCGGCGGAATTTGAACTCAGAACGTAACGGCAGACGAAATACGGCTACACATTTCGCCCGGCATGCTAACGATTCTAGCAGCTCGCCGCCATATCTTTATATATAAAAGTAAGGTTGTGTGTCTGTCTCCTACGATTTAGATTCCTAACTACTCCCACATTTTGCGGTGCAGTTTAACCAAAACCGGGTATCTTATAGTCGTGATTCATATCGAGCCCTTCTGGGTATTAGCGCGCGTCTACGATAAGTCTACGATTAAAAAAAAAATTATCATCATTTTTTTCCATTTTAATGCATTTTTTTCGCTATTATATAAGGGAAGTAACTCTCTAAAAATGTCTACGATGAGTCAACGATTTAAAAAAAATTACCATAATTTTTTTTCCATTTTGCATTTTTTTTGCTATTTTTTGGCTATAACTCTCTAAAAATGCTTATATAGTTATTTCCCTTACAAACCCGAGCAACGCCGGGCGATACTGCTAGTTAATAATATAATAATAATAGTAGCAGTAGTAATAACAAAATCCTCATTTTTATTTGTTGAAGCGTACGACGATTGATTGATTGATTGATTGTAGTTTCAGCTCATGAGCTGTGGCCATGCTGGGGCACCGCCATTTGCTGTTGATTATATTTTCGTCGTTCTAAACCACCATTTTTTTTTCGACTTACAACCAAGCTATTTCGTTCCCGTCGATTTAAAGACAAAAAGAGAAATATATCCACGGCCCTTTTGAAGAGTTCGATGCCAGGCGACGCGATCAGTCCTTGAGCAAGACCCTTTATTTCACGTTGCTCCACTCCACTCACCTGGCAAAAACGTGTTGTACTTGTAATTCACAAGGGGCCAGCCTTGGCATATTCTGTGTCACGCTGAATCTCCCCGAGAACTACATTAACGATACACGTGTCTGCGGAGTACTCGGCCACTTGCACGTTAATTTCACGAGCAGGCTGTTTCGTTGATCGAATCAATAGCAACCCTCATTATGGTAACCAATATGGAGCCGGGCTAGACCCTTAGAACCACGTTAAGTGTCTATGGTGTACTCAGCCACTTGCACGTTAATTTCACGAGTAGGCTGTTTCGTTGATCGAATCAACAGCAATCCTCATTGTGGTTACCAATAGGGAGCCGGGCTAGACCCTTAAAGCCACGTTAAGGTATGAGTGTCTATGGTGTACTCAGCCACTTGCACGTTAATTTCACGAGCAGGCTGTTTCGTTGATCGAATCAACAGCAACTCTCGCCGTCATAACTAACGGAAAGCCGATTTTTGTATGTTCAGTGTAAATGTCACATCAAGAACATAAACAAACGGTCACCAAACTACCCCAAATGCGGAATTCATTTATAAATACGCCATTTACTCATTTGCTAATAGTTCACTTCGATTCGTTTCCTGTCAAAATTCCATAATTTCTTTCCTCTTCAATTATCTTTCATTGTTCAATTTTATCATTTACGATAGCGACACATTTAGCTTTTGAAATGGTTCGCTATTCATCAAAAGAAGCGCAAGCAAGCCAGCTGTCACCCGCGTCTACATATGGCTTTGTAACTAGTACAATGCTTTCTGTAATTTTTACAGGTGCTTGTGTAGTCGCGAGCACGCTCGGTCAAACGGTATAGTCTTACCGTTAGACCGAGCGGAACTTTCGCGTTCTTTTCTCACGTGCCTCGCTGCTTTGACCCAACGGCACTTGCTCGCTCTACTCTCACGTGACTCGCTCTTTGACCCAGCGGCACTTTCACGTTCTACCCTTGTGTGCCTCACTGTTTGATCAAGCAGCGCTCTCACGCGTCTTACTGTTCGGCCCAGGGGTAATTTCACAGTCTATTCTCACGTACCTCGCAACTTTGACCCAACGGCACTTGCTCGCTCTACTCTCACGTGACTCGCTCTTTGACCCAGCGGCACTTTCACGTTCTACCCTTGTGTGCCTCACTGTTTGATCTAGCAGCGCTCTCACGCGTCTTACTGTTTGACCCAGGGGTAATTTCACAGTATACTCTCACGTGCCTCGCTGTTTGACTGTGGGGCACTTTCATGCTCTGCTCTTCAGTGTCTCACCGTTTGACCCAGCGGCACTTTGTAAATGACAGCTGGAAGAAGAGAGAGAAAGAGCAGTACTATTACTTGGCTGGCGTTCATTTCCAGCTGAGCAGCGTGAAATGAAATACTTGCTCAAGGACACAACGTACCATCCGGCTGAAGTATCAAAATCCTCCACATTGTGATCGCTAGACGAATGCCCAAAGTACTTGGCAACGCATCGCCCGTCCCAGGAATCGAAACCGCGGCATTGTGAAGAAAGCTTGCAGCTGCTCGTGGCTATAATGGAACACATTTTTTCCCACAGAATTCCCACAATCACTTGAATTTAAAACAAAATATTCATTCTGATGTAGTCCCACATTTTTAACAGCTACCGTTTGCCCGATTTGAACTCGGAACGGTTTGACGCTGACATAAGAGGGAGATAGTTCCTGAAAGTGTAATGGGGTTAGGAGCGAACCCGGTACTTCGTGGTTGCGAAGTGAGCTGACTCTGAGCCACTCACTCATATCACGTGACTACACAAAGTGTCACTCCACAAGACCATATATAATCGCAAATGCTGTCCCTGTAACTACTACTACTGCTGCTGCTAGTGGCCTGTGGTTGCAGTGGCAGGAAAATATAAGCGCGTTGAACAAATTGTCTTTTTAGTATTTGTTTATATCATGGACCCTTAATGTTTTATGTTCAAATCATAGCAAGGTCTGATTTCCTTCTTGTTCTTCCGGGGTCGACGACATAATCGGCTGTTCCCTTCCATCGTCCCAATCAAATCTCAGATCTGCTTACGATAAAGCTTATTATTATTATTATTATTAAAGAAATAAACGTCATCGCCATCTTAGAAACAATTATTATCATTAGAAGCTATTATTGTTGTTGTTTTTGTAATCGATAATAAAACAAGCTGGAGTGTTTCGCTTTCAACTTTATTTTATTTGAAAAGAGGAACTTAACCCGAAATATTACAAGTTTATTATATGAAGCACGTAAAGTAAAACAATATCTTTTACATCTGTCTCTCATTCATATCACCTTTTATTGTTTTAATTCCCCACCCCCTCCTGCATTAGCATTTTACACGGAATACACACCCATAATAGAAGGCCTAGCTTTAGGAAAATAAAAAGGCTCTTTAGACAATTCTTCGACTTACCAAGTACACTAATTTAAGTATTCCTAGCTATTCTATTAACTTGGATTATTTCTGTTGTCTATTTAACATTTTGTCATTAATAATATTGGCGTAGTATCCGTCAAAAACGATGGGGTTTGTTTAACCTTGTAGTAATTATAATTATAATCTCTCTGCTCAAGCCTTGCTCCATTTTCTTGCCTTTTTGTTTTCCCTGCTCATATGACTACTAGCTATCATGCTTACTGATTGACCGACGAATATTTTTCTCTGCCTCTTTCTTTCCCTGCCGCTCTGTCAGTCTTTTGTCTATCTATTTATCTACTCCACCGTAGCTTTCTGACAGTCTTTCCTATCTATTTGTATAATCCACCCCATATAACTATCTCTCTCTCTCAACACAGCTACAATCATAGCATTCTCCTTTCACCAATAAAAAAAAACAAAAAAAAACACGACTTGGCCTTTTATGTATATAGAAAATTATACCTATTTTAAATAATACTGATTTATAATTAACCAAATGATAATGATGATGGTTTCTGATTTAAGCATAGAGCCAGCAGTTTTGAGGGAAAGGATTAAGACGATCGATCGACCCAAGTTTTTGACTGGTACTTCATTTTGTCAACCCCCAAACGGTTAAAACAGTACAGTTGACCTCGATGGGATTTTGAAAAATACCGCAAAGAACCGATATAAATACCACAAGGTATTTCTTAACTTTAGTTACAATGCCTTCAGTGGGTTTCCGCACAGTTTCTTTTCTCTCCATCTGAGTTCACTTACAAAACTCTGGGGCAGCTGAGGACTTGGTTAATGACGCCGAACGGAATCGAACCCATTTCCGTGTGATTAACACAGGCAAGCATTTTAACCACTCGACCATGTTGCATTCACAGTCGGCCTAGAGTAGTTACAATACCATATAATATTTGAGGGCGGGCATAGTTGATTTTATCAAACTCCCCCAGATAATCGCTGGTATGTATTTAAAAAGACTGCCTGCGTATATGAAATAATGATAACAATTTCTGTTGTTGGTGCAATACCTAAAACTTGGCAGAAGAGGAAAGTCAATGAGGTCGACCCCAGTACATAACTGGTACTCACTTTATCAACCCTGAAAGGATGAAAAGCAATGCCGACCGCGGCGGAATTTGATCCAGCGGCATTTGCTTGCTCTACTTTCATGTGCCTCACTGTTTGACCCATCGGCACTTGCTCGCTCTACTCTCACGTGCCTCGCTATTTGATCCAGCGGCACTTTCTCGCTCTACTCTCACGTGCCTCGCTATTTGATCCAGCGGCACTTTCTCGCTCAACTCTCACGTACTTCGCTGTTTGACCCAGCGGCACTTGCTCGCTCTACTCTCTACTCTCATGTGCCTCACTGTTTGACCGAGCACTTGTTCAACTCCCACGTGCCTCACAGTGTGACCCAGTGGCACTTGCTCCCTCTACTTTCACGTGCCTCACTGTGTGACCCAGTGGAACTTGCTCCCTCTACTTTCACGTGCCTCGCTGTTTGACCCAGCGGCACTTGCTCGCTCATCTCTCATGTGCCTCACTGACCGAGCACTT
Organism: Octopus sinensis; assembly: GCF_006345805.1. Taxonomy (NCBI): domain Eukaryota; kingdom Metazoa; phylum Mollusca; class Cephalopoda; order Octopoda; family Octopodidae; genus Octopus; species Octopus sinensis. Next base: position 30,138 of record NW_021834329.1, read on the forward strand.
GTTCAACTCTCACGTGCCTCACTGTGTGACCCAATGGCACTTACTCGCTCTACTTTCACGTGCCTCACAGTGTAACCCAGTGGTACTTGCTCCCTCTACTCTCACGTGCCTCACTGTTTGACCCAGCGGCACTTGCTCCCTCAACTCTCACGCGTCTCACTGTTTGACCCAGCGGCACTTTCACACTCAATTCTCCAGTGTCTCACCGTTTGACCCAGCGGCACTTTGTATATGACAACTGGAAGAAGTGATAGAAAGAGGAGTGCCATTACTCGGGTGGCACCAATTCCCAGCTGAGCAGAACTTAAAGACGGACGAAATGTGGCTACGCATTTTGTCCGACGCTCTAACGATTCTGCCAGCTTTCCGTTTAAAATAATGTACCTATATAACATCGACCCCAGTACACAACTAGTACTTAATTTATCGATCCTGAAAGAATTAAAGACAAAGTCGACCTCGGCGGAATTTGAACTCAGAACATCAAGGCAGACGAAATGCCGCTAGACTTTTTGCCTGGCGTGCTAACGATTCTGCCAGCTCACCGCTTTAATAATAATAATAATAATAATAATAATAATAATAATAATAATAATAATCCTTTCTATTTAGGCCCAAGGCTGAAATTTGAGGCAGGGAGTAAGTCGATTACATCGACCCCAGTGCGTAACTGGTACTTATTTCATCAACCCCGAAAGGATGAAAGGCAAAGTCGACCTCGGCGGAATTTGAACTCAGAACGTAATGGCAGACGGACGAAATGCCAGTAAGCATTTCGTCCGGAGAGCTAACGATTCTGGTAGCTCACCGCCTTAATAATAATAATAATAATAATAATAATAATAATAATAATAATAATGGTAATGGTGGGGGAGCATCATAGCCATGTGTTGAGAAGGATTCTTTGGGGTTTGAATAATTCACCTCTGGAAACATGGGTGTTTCGTTCAACGTCCTTAAATAACCCTTATTCAAGGACCTTTTGAGCGGGATGGGTTACTCGATCTGAAGAAAATTCTAACTGGGCTCCACCTGCAAGGTCATGTGCTGTTTATCTTGATATGAGATCACCATGTCGCGCACATATGGTTGTGATGCATGTGCCTGGTGTACCCTTATCAGACGGGTAGTCATGATGGGTATACTGGGCTTCGTATATTTTACCCCAGTGTCACTTTGATGGCATGCTCTGCTCGCTCACTCAATAATAATAATAATGGTAATGTTCTTTATTTAGCCACAAGTGCGATGGGTATTAATGGGGAAAGGACATGGAGAAACTGCAAAGGGTGTGAAGCTAATTGTAGGGGTTTTTACAAAAGGGAGCCGAATATAAGGGATACCATGGAATGCTACAATGGCACAGGTGGAAAAAGGAAAATAGCATCCGGGGTCGCATTTACGGAATCGTAAAAAAAATAGTTATGTGAAAAAAAAATGTAGGAATGACAAAAAAAAAGCAGCATATATACAAAATGGGAAGTATTCTTTTCTACTCTAGGCTCAAGGCCCCAAATTTTGGGGGAGGGGCCCAGTCGATTCGATCGACCCAGTACGCAACTGGTACTTAATTTTTATCGCCCCCTCCCCTCAAAGGATGAAAGGCAAAGTCGACCTCGGCGGAATTTGAACTCAGAACGTAGCGACGGACGAAATGCCGCTAAGCATTTTGTTCGGCCTGCTAATAATAATTTCTGTTACAGGTACAAGGCCTGAAATTTTGGGATTGGAGGCTGCTAAGTCGATTACAGTTACCCCCAATGCGTAACTGGTACTTATTTTGGCGACTTCGGCGGAATTTGAACTCTTAACGTAACGCCGGAAGACAAGCCTTTAAACGTTTTTGAATGCAAACGATTCTTCCTGCTATCCGCCTTAATTATAAATAATACTAATAACGTTATAACTAATTATACAAATCATAAGGATTTATTAAATTCTAATTTTCTATGAATGATGTCCCATTTTGCTGAGAAACGCATAAATATTCAATAACGCCATTTTGTTACGTCAGAGAAAGCAAATCTATAACCTGGTCGACTCTAGCAGCTCAACGCTGTTGGAATCAAAATGGCGTTTATAATAAAAAAAAAATGGACTCCCTGAAATATCCTTAAGCATATCTTTAATATATTAAGCTTATCTTTAAAGCACTTAAAACTAAAATACATAGATACATATAAATGAAATCTCAACAACTGGATTAATATAGAAATTGAAATTTTTCGATACGAAGCCTTGCTAGATTTTCAAGGTTCGTTCTCGTAGCTAAACTTTATTTCGTTCCGTAGTTTAGGTTGTTTGCAGCACAACGCAATGAATTTGGTTCGTCATGGTGAATGTTGCGACTGTTTCTTTTTTTT
>NW_021834329.1:37500-49868 GCF_006345805.1 Octopus sinensis
TGTGTATGTAAGGAATATGTGTGCATGTATATATATATATGTCTGTATATGTGTGCATGTATGTATGTATGTTTATGCGTGTATGTATGTATGTATGTATGTGTGTGTATGTATGTATGCACGTATGTATATTTGTATATATATGTTTATATATATGTACGTATATATATATATGTATGTATATATATATATATACGTATGTACATGTATGTATATATGTATATATATATATGTGTATAATATTGATGCAGACATAAGATACACGTATACAAATCTGTATACATACACACACTTCCAAATACACATTACGTTTGCGTACACACAGAAAAACACGCATATCCATATATATATATATATATATATATATATATATATATATATATATAAATTATAATAAAGGGTTAATTGCAACAAATTGCTCAAAACCACATACCGAAAATATTAGAAATGGCAGCCAAATTCTGTTTGTTTGTGGAGACTTTTTTATTAGTAGGAGAAATGATGATCTATTTGGCTGCCATTTCTAATATTTTCGGTATGTGGTTTTGAGCAACTTGTTGCAATTAACCCTGTATTATAATTAATATAATCCTTACCAAATATGGTCTTTTCCATGCCGATAAAACTACTATGTGAAATTTATTAATTTTATTCAATTAATTATATTTCACCCTTTTTGTATATATATATATATACTTTTTTACATTTTTTTTACTTGTTTCAGTCATTTGACTGCGGCCATGCTGGAGCACCGCCTTTTAATCGAGCAACTCGACTCCGGGACTTATTCTTTGTAAGCCCAGTACTTATTCTATCGGTCTCTTTTGCAGAACCGCTAAGTGACGGGGACATAAACACACCAGCATCGGTTGTCAAGCAATGCTAGGGGGACAAACACAAACATACACGCACACATATATATACACACATATATATATATATATATACATATATACGACGGGCTTCTTTCAGTTTCCATCTGCCAAATCCACTCACAAGGCATTGGTCGGCCCGAGGCTATAGCAGAAGACACTTGCCCAAGTGCCACGCAGTGGGACTGAACCCGGAACCATGTGGTTGGTAAACAAGCTACTTACCACACAGCCACTCCTGCGCCTATATATATATATATATATATATATATATATATATATATATATATTATATATTATATATAGAAGGAGCTTCTACAGGACTAGAATGTTTCATTCAGAGAAATCTTCAGGAAGCTCTTGAATGAAACAGTTCTAGTCCTGTAGAGCTCCTTCTATATAATAAATTAATTTACTCTGCTATGTATTGAGTACCTTATTTACTGTGGTTAACCCCGAATCAACCCGGGACCTACATATATATATATATATATATATATATATATATATATATATTAATATATGAGAGAGAGAGAGAGAGAGAGAGAAAGAGAGATAGAGAAGTACATACATACACATCGATGCATTCACCCTGTGCAAAGGCATACGTACACACATAACTATATTCGATGCATCTACACGAAATACAGAAATCCACCGCCAGTCGTTGAGTGCCAATTACCTGTCGAAGCTCCGTTGGTGGAATGCGAGGTCATGTGCGATTGCATCCCTGCGGCTGGATTGCAAGACGACCGCGAGTAGTTACTTAACGTGAGGGGGTCGTAACTTCTGGCCGTTCCTGATACATAATCTGCAAGATATAAATAAGGAAATTCCAACGGTAAACAGCTTGGTGGGCGAAGAGCACAAAAAGGTTTTTAAAAAATCTGTCTTGAGGACTTCATGCAAAGTAGATATACAGCAAATATATTTATATATATATAAAATTAGAAATATGAGCATAATGAAATACTCATATCTACATGGCTGAAACAGCTGTAAGATGTAGTTTATATTTATATTTATTTATACATATTATATATTATGTGTATGTACCCATTCTTGTATGGGTGTACCTTCTGATATCCATATTTAGATTGTACTTTATAATCTCTGAAGAGGCCTTGGGATATATTTGTATGTGTCTCATTTATAACCACATATTAACTTATCACACCTGGCTAATATGAGCATAATGAGACACTTATATCTACATGGCTGAAACAGCTGTAAGATGTAGTTTATATTTATATTTATTTATATTTATTTATACATATTATATAATATGTGTATGTACCCATACTTGTATGGGTGTACCTTCTTGAGATTGTACTTTAAATCTCTGAGAAGGCTTGGGAATATTTGTATGGTGTTGTGTACACATATAACCACTATTATTATCACACCTGGCTAATATGAGCATAATGAGATACTTATATCTACATGGCTGAAACAGCTGTAAGATGTAGTTTATATTTATATTTATATTTATTTATACTATTGTACTTATTGTATCATATTACTCATTGATGTGCACTGTTTTGTTCTGTACTATTATGTTTGACCTTGATGTTCATATGTAACTGGCTAATAAATTATATGAATGGGTATTATGTGGTAGTTGATTATTGATTTAGGTGTATTTCTCCATTTTCTTATTTTGTATATATATATATATATATAATTTATAAGTAAGGACAAGGAAAAATATTCAAATGCCAAAATATGCTGAAAATAGACATGACGCCAATAACCATGTAATTTATCACTACAAGCACGCATTTCTAAAAAATCCCGTTATTACCATATCGGACCCGATTTCAGAGTTAGTTCATTAGAACCTTCCCTTTCGAGTATGTTGGCCATTGATTGATTTTTTTCGAAAAATTTTAACCTACATTAGATGTTAATGATATATATATATATATATATATTTAATCAATATAGGGTGCCAAAAAATTTTGTAGAATTTTTTTGCCACCAGCGGCCTAGTGGGAAAAAATTAAATAGTCATAGACCATTTATAAGTTCAACATCACAATCAAGGAACGGCCATAATAGGCCATTCACCCACTAGAAATAACAGCCAAAGCTTCAACCGCAAAATAACATTAATTTCGCAAACCAGGAGAAAATTAAAAAAACATTTACCCTGTAATTTCTTATACGATGCACCGTTTCATCTATTTTAATGGTAAACTAACCTGATTAAATTAAATCAAGCCAATCTTCCATAGGCCTCTAGATTCGTCAGTAAGAAATAGCCAGATCGGAACAGATATTTCTAGTGGGTGAATGGCCTATTATGGCCGTTCCTTGATTGTGATATATATATATATATATATATATATATTATATATATATATATATATATATATATATATATGTTAACATACACCATAGGTGTGGTAGAGAGCCCTAATCTTCTAGAAACTTAAAAGGCGCAATTTACAGCGCAAAATTTCTATACAGCCAAAAGTCCGGCTGTGACTAATTCAACCTTTATTCAGGCATAGTGTATCTAGGACTACATTATCTAATGTATAGTATAGTAGTAGGTATTTGTGGCTATAATTATTGTTGTTTAACCCCAGGTAAGTCCTGATCCAGGCAGACCTATGATCAAAAATGTTCCAGCTGTGACCATCACATCTTTTATTCAGGCATAGTGTATCTAGGACTACTATATCTAATGTATAGTATAGTAGTTAGTATTAGTTGATGACATCAGGTCGCCCAAAATGGTGAATGTATTTTAATCGATACACTAATACAGATATACCTAAAGTCCAGATAGAATACTTCGAAGTCACTTTCAACATTCTTCTTGAAAAATTATATATACATGTGTGTGGTGTGTGAATATTTGTTAGTGTGTGTTTGTTTGTGTATATTTGTGCGTGTATGTGTATGCCTGTTTGTATGTGTATGAATGCGTATCCAACCATGTGTGTGTGTGTGTGTGTGTGTCTGCATGTATGTATGTTTGTGACGGCATATATACACATTTGTGCACCTGTGTATATCTGGTGTTTATGCATCTATACTTTTATGCATGTTTGCGTGCGTGCATCTGTCTTTGTGCATGCACCCTTCTTTATGTATGTATGTATGTATGCATGTATGTGTGTGTGTATGTATGTATGTATGTATGTATGTATGTATGTATGTATGTATGTGTATATAGGCGCAGGAGTGGCTGTGTGGTAAGTAGCTTGCTAACCAGCCACATGGTTCCGGGTTCAGTCCCACTGCGTGGCATCTTGGGCAAGTGTCTTCTACTATAGCCCCGGGCCGACCAATGCCTTGTGAGTGGATTTGGTAGATGAAAACTGAAAGAAGCCTGTCGTATATGTGTATATATATATATATATATATATGTATGTGTGTGTTTGTGTGTCTGTGTTTGTCCCCCTAGCATTGCTTGACAACCGATGCTGGTGTGCTTACGTCCCCGTCACTTAATGGTTCGGCAAAAAGGGACCGATAGAATAAGTACTGGGCTTACAAAGAATAAGTCCCGGGGTCGATTTGCTCGACTAAAGGCGGTGCTCCAGCATGGCCGCAGTCAAATGACTGAAACAAGTAAAAGAGAAAAAGAGAGAAAGAGATATGTATGCATGTATGTTGTGTGTATGTATGTATGTATGTGTGTATGTATGTACGCGTGTAATGTATGTATGTGTGTATGGATGTGTATATGTATGCATGTATGTGTGTGTATGTATGTATGTATGCATGTATGTATGCATGTGTGTATGTATGTGTGTATGTATGTATATTTGTGTGTCACGTGCCTGTGTCTGTTCTATATTGCAACTATTTCTTTCTCAAAAACTCACAGATCCTAGAAATACCAAAGAACCACACGCACTCATGATTCGCACTTTCATATCAAAGACAGCATATATTTAATTTTCGGTACTTTAAGCTTTAAATGGTTCTATTAGACACGGATTGAAATAATTAACGCACACACAAATATAACGGGAAATATACATAAGTAAATATATAGATGGTAATATATATATATATATATACAGAAGCAAATGTATCGATGTTAAATATATAATATATATATATAATCCCGGACCGGGCTGCGTGCTGTGTTCTTGAGCAAGACACTTTATTTCACGTTGCTCCAGTTCACTCAGCTGTAGAAATGAGTTGCGACGTCACAGGTGCCAAGCTGTATCGGCCCCTTTGTCTTTCCCTTGGATAACACTGGTGGCGTGGAGAGGGGAGGCTGGTATGCATGGGCGACTGCTGGCCTTCCATAAAACAACCTTGCCCAGACTTGTGCCTCAGAGGGTAACTCTCTAGGTGCAAACCCATGGTCACTCATGACCGAAGGGGGTCTTTACCCTTTTATATATATATATATATATATAAGTAACTGTGTAGATGTTAGAAAATATATAAATATATATATATGTTAGAATATATAGGGAAATAAATATACAGATATTGAAATATATATAAATATATAGATGTTACAATGTATATATAAGTATGTAGAAATATATAAAGATATATATATATATATATATACACATTCACACGTGTTAAAATGTATATATAAATATGTTGAAATACATATATATAAATATATAGATGATAAATGTGTATATAAATATGTTGAAATCTATATAAATAAAAAAATATATATATATATATTATCATATATATATATATGTTGAAATACATATATATCAAAAATTATAGATGATAAAATGTATATATAAATATGTTGAAATCTATATAAATTATATATATATATATTAAAATGTATATATAAATATGTTGAAATCTATATAAATATATATATATATTAAAATGTATATATAAATATGTTGAAATATATATATATAAATATATAGATGTTAAAATGTATATATAAATATGTTGAAATACATATATATAAATATATAGATGATGAAATGTATATATAAATATGTTGAAATGTATATATATAATATATATATATATATATGTACACACACACACATATATACACACACATGTTAAAATGTATATATAAATATATAAAGATGTTAAAATATATCAATGCAAGTGTAGATATGTATTTGTACATATGCATTCATACTTTCACACACGCTTATGAATATGTGTATCTGTGTGTGTGTGTGCGTGTGTGTGTGTGTGTGTACGTGTGTTAGTTTGCGTATGTAGGTTTGTGTATTTATATGTATTCGTGTTTATGTACGTTTCCTTGTAGCACACATTTAAGCGCTGCGTTTAAATGGAAGGCAAAAAGGAAAAAACACTGTCGCCAATCGATCACGTGATTAAATTTCTCCTACATCACTTACATACGCTCACATCAATATATTAATAGACATACACAAACGCCCATATATATATATATATATATATATATACATACACACACACACCTACACATAGACAACTATCTACTCACGTACGGGCGTATACGCACATAATTTCGCTCATATATCTACATATATCTACATATATATATATATACATACTTGCACTCAAAAGTACACACTCCTCTCTGTCTCTCTCTCTCTCTCTCTCTCTTATATACTCCAAAACACGGTTAATATAAAGCCCTCCCCACTACCGTTCAAACTACACAGCAGACATCAAATCACTTAAAAAGCGTTTAAATATATTTTACAAAGAATGACAAAAATAAATAATTGTTTAAAATGGATTTTAAACAATCGAAATTATCAAATAAATTGTAAATATATATTTATTTATATATATATATATATATATTTTGCAGTATATTTATTTAAAAATAGAAATATATTGTGATGCGGTGGTTGGATTACAGAAGGATTAACTGATGTTGTTTAAACAGTATTCTATTTGAGAGAATACAGATAGGGGAATGAGGTGGTTTATTTGGTTATTTTCGTGTGTTTAAGAGTGTTATCTTTTATTTGTAGTCGGGAGTTGTAGTGCAACGGTGGTGTTGGAAAAGTATGAGATGGAAGTGGATAGATCGTGAGGGAAATATACAGGAAAAAAAGAGGGATATATAGCGAAGAGGGGCTCACCGAGCCTGCAATATCTATATTGTAGTAGTAGTAGTATTGGTATAATTATAATGAACTGTTTCAAATTTTGGCAGAAGGCCAGCAATTCTAGGATTAGTAGGTTAGTCGATTATATCGAAACCAGTATTCTGCTGGTACGTAATTTTATAGACTCCGAAAGAGTGAAACGCAAAGGTGATCTCGGCAGACTATGAACTGAGAACGTAAAACCGGAAGAAACGACTGCTAAGCTTTACCAGCGTGTAAACGATTCAGCAAATTTACCGCCTAAATAGTAATAATAATAATAATAATCCTTTTTACTATAAGCGCAAGGCCTGAAATGTGGGGAGAGAGCCGATAGTCGATTACAACGACCTCAGTACACAACTGGTACTTTTTATCGACCCCCAAAATATGAATGGCAAAGTCAACCGCGGCGGAATAAATAATAATAATGATAATAGTAATCGTTTATTATTTTGAGGAGGGTTTTGGTGGAATTAGATATATATGAGCTTTCCACCCTTTGTCCAGGATGGCCAGGATGCGAAAGCAAAGTTTCTCTTGAAAAATTACCGTTCTCAGGGCTGAAGATTTATGCTAAAATGTGAGGCCGATTTAGGATGATAATTCTGATTCCTTTAGAATATTGGCAATGTTTAAGAGCTAGCCACTGTTTAAGAGCTTTTTGCTAAATCTTTTAGGTGGCTATGCGGTAAGTTTAATGTTAGTCTACTATCATAATTCCATTGATATATACGATATTTTAAAGGAAAGGTAAAGTTAGTGTTAGTCTTCTATTATAATTTCATTGACATCTTGGATGTTTTCTAGGAATATTAAATCTACCCCAGTATATCACTGCTACTTTATTTTCTCAACCCCACAATGATGTAAGGTAAAGTTAGTGTTCATCTATTATAATTCCATTGACATCTTGGATGTTTTATAGGAATATTAAATCTACCCCAGTATATCACTGGTATTTTGAGTACTCTCTGTTTTGGTATCGTAGAATTATCGTTATCTCGAAGGTGAATCTACTTTTATGCAAATGTTTATATAAGTATGCCTATATACATACAAATATGAATATATAATTGCAAATATATATATATGTATTAGCGTAAAACACGTGTATATATTTATACATACACAAAGCTATATATATATACTTACGTATAAATTTACACACACACATAAATATACACGCGTGTGTATTATATATAAATACACATATACAAATATATCTAATATATATATATATTATACAAATATATATGTATATATATATTATATATACAACTATATATGTATGTATATATATATATGATATATACAAATATATATATATGTATATATATATATATTATATTATATATACAAATATATATGTATGTATATATATACATAATATACATGTATATGCATCTATATGCATTTATATATAATTACATATTCAGCATATATATAAATATACTTATAAGAAAATAATAATAATGATAATAAAAATAACATTAATAATATAAAATATATAAAAAAAATAAAATTTAAAATTAAACGATAATACTAATATTAATTAACTAAATAAATAAATGATAAATAAATAAATAAATAAATATGAAATACTCAAAATAAGTAAAATAATAATCAATAATAACAATAGAACCACGTGACTGAGAAAATATGACCTTGCCAAGCACGTGAGGTTTCCAGCATATTTCCAGTATCCTTAGTATCGTACTCAAGGTTCGGTTCCATGTCTGACTTTATTCTGCTAAGCCCTTCTTTGTACCATTCCAACATATCTGAAGAAATCAGTGTGAAGATGGAGAAATAGACAGGTGCGAGGGTGTGATATATTTTGGAAGGGGAGGCGGTAGGGATAATAATAATAATAATGATAATAATGTTGTTTGTACTGAAATGTATAGAAACGTTGTCGTTAGAGGCGGCATTTACAGAGATGACGTGTTAGAGGAGGAGGTATTTACAGAGATGATGGTTTTAAGTTGCTGTTTATTTATTTATTTACTACCCACAAGGAGCTAAACACAGAGGGGACAAACAAGGACAGACAAACGGATTAAGTCGATTATATCGACCCCAGTGCGTAACTGGTACTTAATTTATAGAACCCGAAAGGATGACAGGCAAAGTCGACCTCGGCGGAATCTGAACTCAGAACGTATCGGCAGACGAAATACGGCTACGCATCTCGCCCGGCGTGCTAACGTTTCTGCCAGCTCTTATTGTAATCTTTTAGAGATGCTGATGTTATTTTGGGCTGTATTTTTTGATAGTAACAATTTTATAAGTGATGGTGTTGTTTGTGGCAGTTACATTGGTGATAAGGATGTCGTTGTTGTATGTACAGGTATTTATAGAGATGATGGTTGTGGGCGTGATATTTGTAAAGGTCTATAAAGAAATGGTGTTGCTGGACTTGTTCTTACTGGTGGTGGTAAATATAGAGCTGATAGTGTTGGTGTTGCATGTTTGCTGTTTAGCTCTGATTTTAGTTTGTTTGTAGGGTTTTCTGTTGAATGTCTTTTGTTTTAAGTTGTTGCTATTTTGATTATGCTCAGATCCATATCGATCGAGCAGACCTTATTATCAAGGGTATTTTAACCAAGACTACCTCACTTTTTTTCTATTTTCAAGTAACACAGAAACAAATAACACAACTGGTTATTTTCGCAGATGATGGGTTGTAATCTGAACAAAATTTAACTGTTTGCTGAGTAATTAGTTATTTTACTAGTACGACTGGTTTTAATAAGTTAAGATTCATTTTGGATAGTGGCTTCTATAGAGATGATGGATATATTCGCTTTGATATTGTCTTTCAGTAGTTGCTGGATCTCATTTTTCATGTTGGGGGAAATGGTAAAGGATGTCTTGGTATTGAGGATTTATAATACAGTTGTTAGTGGTGTTGATCAGGGTTGGACTTTATTCTCCTAAGAACTTTTACCATTTTAACATATCCGACGAAATCAATGTAAAGACAGAAAAATGAGTGTATTCAGGAGTAGAGATGTTTAGGAATGCACGCTGATATTGCATAATCGTTGACTTAGCAACGGGGACGTAAATACACCAACATCGGTTGTCAAACGATGGTGGGTGACAAGCACAGACACACAAATACATACATACATACTACATGCATACATACATATATACGACGTGCTTCTTTCAGTATAATATATATATATATATATATATATATATATTATATATATATATATATATATGTATGTGTATTCAGAGATGATGGCGTAGAAGCACACATGCATTACACAGCCATATGCAAATACAGGTACATGCACACATATCCATGAGAGAGTGAGTGTGGGAGATAGAAGACTGATAAAAAGGCAGATAGATAGATAGATTAATAGACAGAGAGATAGATAGATAGATAGATAGATAGATAGATAGATAGATAGATAGATAGATAGATAGATAGATAGGCAAATAGTTAGATAGATATATTGATAGAAAGATAGATAGACAGAGAGATAGATAGATAGATAGACAGGTAGGCATATGTATAGGTAGGGATAGATTGATGGATGGATGGATGGATGGATAGCTGGATAGGCAGATAGATAGATGGATAGAGATAGATAGATAGATAGATAGATAGATAGATAGATAGATAGATAGATAGATAGGCAAATAGTTAGATAGATATATTGATAGAAAGATAGATAGATTGATAGACAGAGAGATAGATAGATAGATAGACAGGTAGGCATATGTATAGGTAGGGATAGATTGATGGATGGATGGATGGATAGCTGGATAGGCAGATAGATAGATGGATAGAGATAGATAGATAGGTAAATAGATAGATATGCAAACAGATAGAGTGAGAGAGGTGAGTGAGTAAGTGGAAGATTGCTAAGTGGAAAGACACAGATAACTAGAAAAATGGGTTTTACACGTTGCTGTTAATTAAAAAGAGCAATTTGTTGGCAACTCGTGTTTTGACGGCTGAGAGCAACACCGGCAACCACTAAGAGAGAGTTCGGATGAGCAAAACAGTTCTTCTGGCCGCCATATATACATACGCAGAAGTGAATATAAATTCACACATACACTTGCGTCAGAAATTAATTAGCACTTCTCAAATTTCTACATTAAATAGGTTAAATCAATTAACCTATGAGCTGTTCAAAACGTCTTACGCGATGAGAAAACTTAGTATGGTGTGATTTCGGTCCTTGCGAGGCGCTACCTATATCTATTAAACAAAGGAAGATTTGTCTGCATCCGCACTCCAAGTTGTTGTTGCACTGCTATGTCAACTTCATAAGGCTGTAGACTCTCAAACTGCTCTGCAAACAAAGTTACGTCATCGTTCTGCGCAACAGTGAACTCGCAACAAAGCAATAGTTCGAGATATGGCCACTAGGTGACAGCACATACCTTGAGTGAAGAGCAAATCAAGGGTGCTAATTAATTTCTGACGGTAGTGTATATACACCTATGATCATACATATTATTTATGCACACAGGTAGATATAAATATAAGTGAGTGTATACGTTTGCAATAGTTTTTTCTAAATTATTAGTTCGACTTAAGTGGAATATTTTCTTATACATATAATATACGTACATATCGATATACGCTCGCATATAGACACACGCATATACACACACATGTATAGAGAAGGAGCGAGCGTGACTAGATAGGTAGATAGATCGATAAGTACATATACACGTGCTTATAAACATGTATGCTTACTCTTTTACTCTTTTACTCTTTTACTTGTTTCAGTCATTTGACTGCGGCCATGCTGGAGCACCGCCTTTAGAGTGGTGAAAGAGTACAGCAGGGATCACCACCTCCTGTCGGAGCCTCGTGGAGCTTTTAGGTGTTTTTTTCGCTCAATAAACACACACAACGCCCGGTCTGGGAATCGAAACCGCGATCCTCCGACCGCAAGTCCGCTGCCCTAACCACTAGGCCATTGCGCCTCCACTCCATATATATATATATATATATAGTATATATAATAATAAATATTAGGGAATATATCCAAATTTACAGGGAAAAAAAATCAGATTTAGGATTAAATCCAATTTTATAGTAAAATATTATAAAATATTATTTGAGACAAAACCACTATTTTGCAAAACAAACAAGGAAAGACTTAATCAATACATAAAATAATAAATAGTCAAAAAAACGCCACTACAATCGTTTCTTGTCATTGATCGACAATCTTCAGGTGGACTTCCAATAATTCAGTTACAAATTATGAAGTCATAATTTGTAACTGAATTATGGAAGTCCACCTGAAACGATTGTAGTGGCGGTTTTTTTTTTTGATATTTATTAAATTTTATGTATTGATTAAGTCTTTCCTTGTTTTGTTTTGCAAAATAGTGGTTTTGTCTCAAATAATATTTTATATATATATATATATATATATATATATAATAT
>NW_021834330.1:0-2500 GCF_006345805.1 Octopus sinensis
TAAACTGTGGCCATTCTGGAGCACAGACTTGAATATTTTTAGTCGAACAAACCGACACTACAACTTACCTTTTTTACAATCGTGGTACTTTTCTATCGCATTTATTTACCGTACAGCTAATTAACGGGTACATAAACACACCAACACCGGACGTCAAGCAGTAAGGGAGGACAAGTCTATTGGCAAGGAATTGCTTGGCGCCCGAAGTTATAGTAGAATACACTTGCTCAAGGTGCCACGAAGCGGAACTGATCTGAGAACTGCTTGGTTGCGAAGCAAACTTCTTACATATTATATATATAATATATATATATATATATATATAATATTACATATTATATTATATAAATAATATGTATACAGGAGTGGCTGTGTGGCAAGTAGCTTGCTTCCCAATCACGTGGTTCCGGGTTCAGATCTTCTGCATGGCACCTTGGGCAAGTGTCCTCTACTATAGCCTCGACCTGACCAAAGCCTTGTGAGTGGATTTGGTAGACGGAAACTGAAAGAAGCCCGTCGTATATATTTATGCGTGTGTGTGTTTGTGTGTCTGTATTTGTCCCCAAACATCGCTTTACAACAGATGGTGGTGGGTTTACGTCCCTGTAACTTAGCGGTTCGGAAAGAGACTGATAGAATAAGTACTGGGCTTACAAATAGTAAGCTCTGGGTCGATTTGCTCCACTATAGTCCAATGACTGAAACAAGTAAAAGAATAAAGAAATGTATGCGTGTGCATATATATATATATATATATATATATATATATATATATATATATATATATATATATGCATATATGGGTACAGGCCGTCACCAACCGTAAACAACAGTAAATACGAAAACAAATGAGTTCAATACGCAAACAACGAGAGAAGCAAATGGAAAACAGGACAAGTAACACAAAGAATGAGCCTTCATTAGTTATCTGCTGTCTATCTACTCCTCATTTCGAGCATTCAACAATATGAGTCTTCGAAGACAGTTGCTCCCATAAATACCAAAATAAAATTTTGGATTTATGGAGGGTTAAATTTGGTAACTAAAACAGGACAGTGGAAGGAAACCGAACGAATACAAACATGGAGATGTACTTGTATAGCAAGTGACTTGATCTGAGATCGTGTGCTGAAACAAAAACTATTGCAGCGTGGAAGATATTTATATGCCATTTAAGAACACACAAAAACAAAACCCGTTAGATTCATTTCAACATTTAAAATTCGCTAAGGAAACAGTCACAATACAATATAGAATATGACCATTGTTCCAAGGGAAAGACTCATTGACGGCAGACCCAGGAAGGACAGGTGAGATACTCAGGGAACAATTTAAAAGTGTATTCACTTCCACACTTCGACACAAGCAGAAAAAAATATCTGGCTGAATACTTTGATATTGCAGTTCTAGAAAAGGAGGCGCCAGCTATCGATTATATCAATATTGAGGAAACAGATGTAACAGCAACCATAGATGAAATGAGCTCATTCTCTTAAAGTCATGTAAGCAGGCTTTAGCGAAACCACTTCAGATACTTTTCCAAAGCTTCCTTGCAATTGGTCTACTTCCTAAAAAGCTAAAAGAAGGCATTATATGCCCTATCCACAAGAGTGGAAGCAGAGCCAAGGCCAAAAACTAGAGCCCAATTTCTCTGATTTCGCATGTTAGTAAAGTCGGGGAGCGAATCATCAGAAAGGGGTCGATAATGTTCCTAGAGGAAAATTACCTACTGAACAATACACAACATGGCTTCCGTCCAAGAAGAAGCTGCCTCACACAACTCCTACAGCACTATGACTGGGTTTTGAGGCAGCTGCTTGACCATTCAGATGTCAGTGTGATACACCTTGCCTTCGCAAAGACATTTGATAAGGTAGATCATGGCATGATAAGACATAAGCTACGGGACTTTGGCATTGTTGGTAAATTGGGAGAGTGGCTGCATGACTTCCTTAAAAAACAGAAGTCAAGTAGTTGCAGCCAATGGTGCCCTTTCTGAGGAAATTCAAATCCTAAGTGCTGTACCCCAGGGAACTATTCTGGGGCCATTATTGTTCATAATAGCCCTTATAGACTTGCCCCCGGTCACTTGGACAACCACTGTCACTAGCTATACCGATGATACAAAATCATCACAGGCAATAAATAGCCAAGATGATGTCACAAGCTTACAGTGGGAACTAAATACAATATTCAAGTGGGCCGAAATAAACAACATGCAGTTTAATGCTGGAAAATTTCAAGCGCTGCACTATCGACTCACGAATACAGTACAATCTACATCTACAGGAGCCGAAAGCACTACAATCCCAGAGTCACAGGCAGTGAAAGACTTGGAGATTAGTATATGCAATGACATTTAATTTTATATGCACATAAGGAAGATGGTAGCAAAGTGCAGACAATTGACACGATGGATACTGTTGTCCTTCAAGACAAGAGAATAAGAATCTATGTTGATCCTGTGGAGAAACTTTGTTCTCAGCCGCCTGGACTACTG
>NW_021834330.1:7500-10000 GCF_006345805.1 Octopus sinensis
AGACAAAATGGTTGGGAAGCAAGTTTCTTCACCACACAGCCAATACTTCGCCTACACCATAATTTATTCACGAACATCCAAATAAATTTCGTACAGGAGTGTAAAAATTGTTAAATGGATTCCCGCCCATTTATATTCAAATGAACTATTCAAATTTTACGCATTTATTTTATTTTATTTCATTGCTGTGTGAAGCAATGTCACAGAATTCTTTGGCTTGCGTCAAATACAAGAGAAGAAGTAAATTCTTTGGTGTCTGTGATGACATGCAACACAGCGCTTCCAGCTATTTCAATTCAGGTCTTGTAACTGACACAAGCGTAGAATTTTTGTACATATAATTTCAATATATTGAAAGAGATTTATACGCAATACATCTATTTACACCTGTATATATACATACATACATACATGTGGAGGTACATGGCCTAGTGGTTAGAGCAGCGGACCTCGCGGTCGAGGGATCGCGGGTTCGAATCTCAGACCGGCCGATGTGTGTGTTTATGGGCGAAACACCTAAGCTCCCCACGGCACCGGCAGAAGGTAATGTAGAACCTCTGTTGATTCTTTCACCACAACTTTCTCTTACACGTCTCACAACTTTCTTGAATATATATAAACACACACACATACACATACACACACATACGCACACACACATACATACATACACCCATACACATACACGCACACATACCTACATACTCCTATACGCACATACATACACACAGACATACACACATACACACTCACACAAACATAGATACACACATACTTACACACACACTCGCCTGCACGCGCACACACATGCATGACAAACACCCATACACTCACACTCACATACGCACACACCAACATAAACACGCACACGCACACACACACCTACACTCCCACACACATACATACGCACCTACATACACACACGCACGCATACACACGCACACACACGCATACACACATAAATTACACACTACACACACACCTACATACACATGCATACATACACACACACAAACATGCACGGACACACCCAGACATACATACATACACCTATATACACACGCCCATACACCTACATACAACACACATACATACACCATACACGGACACACCCATACATACTTACATACATACACCTATACACACACGCCTACACCTACATACCACACATGCATACACACAACCATGTACGCACATACACACACATATACGCACATACATATATACCCACACACATGCACACACACACACACATACGCACATGCATGCATGCATGCACACGCGCACACCTACACGCATACACACACACACGCACGTACACATACATACATACACACACACATACATACACCCATACACATACATGTATCCTACACACACATACATACACACTCACCATACATACACACACACACCTCACTCACACACCACCTGTATGTACGCGCACACACATGCACATACACACACTCCACACACCCACACGTACATACATACACACTCATACACATACAGACCACACACAACGGACATACATCTATGCACACACGTATATACACACATACTCACATACATTCATCGGACACACTGACACCCAGACATACACACAGACACACTCACACATCCACACACATACATACTTACGGCGCATACTCGCAGGCGCGCGCACACCGCGCTTGCGCCGGTTCGCGCACGCATACGCGCTGCATGCACCTCGCTCTTGGACCGACGAGACCTCTTCGCTCGTTCCTGGGACCGTCGCTTGTCGTTGGGTTTTCCCACGCCCGTCTCCGCGGGACCACTCTTCCATCTTCCCCTCAGCTGGAGTCCTTTTTCCTTAACCCCCCCTTTTTTGTTACACAGACGCGCACACATATACACACCCACTCACACACACACATTGCTTAAATACATACATTACTCTTACACACATTCAATCTACTCGCCATTAATACTACCACGACACTGGACACACACACACACTACTACTCAACACACGCTGGCACGCTACATACGCCCCCACCTCTTCCCCTCCCTCCCTTCCTCCTTCCTTCTTTTTCTTACTACTGACCACTGTCTGCTATGCCTACTACTGTCTCGCCCTACCTCACACGCCTACACACAGACGCACACACTAACACATACATATATTTTTTTGTTTTTTTATCTCGCCTCACACACACATACACACACGCACACGCACACACTCACACATACACACACGCACACGCACACACTCACACATACACACACATCTGTTGCGTTACCAACCCTGTCTCCACTCTTTTGGCTTTAAAAACCTACTTTGCTCTTGTTATCGTAAACTTCCGCCTTTCACCATGTGTAACTCGTAAACACCAGTCGTTTCTTTTCCCTCCATCTCCTGTTGCCCGCTTTGGGATCTTTCTTTCCTCTCTCTTCCTTCTTATGTTTTCCGACGAAGAGCTCCGCTCGAAACGTCATACCTTCCTGCTTCCATATTTCCACGAGCGCCCATTAATAA
>NW_021834330.1:22500-40000 GCF_006345805.1 Octopus sinensis
CTATGGGAAGACAAAATAGTTAAGCTCCAGGTTCGGTGATTATGCGAATGAGGATACAATAGCCCAGCATATCTCACGTCTATTTTCATTCCTCTACTTTGCAAGCGCGAAATTAAAAATATAAAATGGTGACAATCTACCCATCGCATATATATGTGTGTGTGTGTGTGTGCACATACACCATCATCATCATTATCATCATCATCATCATAATCATCATCATCATCACCGCATGTGTGACTCGATCGCTAACAACCATCCTCATCATCATTATCATCATCATCATCGTCACATTAGCCATAACAATCACCATCACTATCACCAACTTGATATTGCTATCATCTTCAGCAGCAGCAGCAGCAGCAGTGGCGGTAGCAGCAGTCGCAACAGCAGCTGAGTCAGTATAGTTGAAGTATGTTATGACTATTTACATTAATCATATGAGATATAGGAGGCGGGGGTGGCATTTTAATCCTCTCAGAGAGAATGATCATGGTGACCATCACCTTCATCATCATCATCATCACCTTCATCATCATCATAATCATCATCATCATCATCATCGTCATCATCATCATCATCATCACTATCATCATCACCTTCATCATCACAACCGGTGACGCTACCACCACCACCACCACCACAACCACCACCACCACAACCACCACCACCACAACCACACCACCATCAATCGTCATCGCATGGTGATATGTGTCCTTGTGGCGTCCTCGGTTCGAATCACTCAGTAGGCAACACACTCACACACTCTCTCTCTCTCTCTCACACACACATACACACATTTATATAACACACACACAACACACACATTCATATAACACACGCTAAGATGACAGATGCACATGAACGTAGACAGTAGAATTTGTAATTAAGCGAGGTGTGTAATGGTCGAGAGTGCCCGACGTCACATTTGCTGACGATCCAGTGAACGTTGCCCGTTTAGTCAAACAACATGAAATCGTCATTAACATCCCGAGTAAGCTTTTACGAAAATCATACACACCCACCCCCACCACCACCCCCCCCAACCGCACACATATTTACGTTCTTTCATGCTTTTAGGCTTTTATTTGTTTCGGTCATTAAGTTAAGTTAATTTTTTGGCTCAAAAAACAAAAAGCAAGGCCATGTAGGGGAACATGGAGTTATGTACAGGGTGGTGTTCATGCAAAGAGTTCAGACCATTTGTGGTCAAGGGAGACTTTGAACCGAGCGGTCGTCGGCATCTTCACTATCTCGTCCGGCAGCTTATTCCACGAATCCGCAACCCGGACGGAGAAAGCTCCTCTCCTTCGATTGAGATGAAATCGTCGCAGATAGAGCTTTTCGGAGTGACCCCGCAGCCGACGCTCTGGAGCAGGAGTGAAAAACAGCTCTTTCGAGAGGTTACACTTTCTGCTTATGATGTTGTGAGCAAGAATGAGATCAATGATCAATGATCAATGAGATCATTTGTTTCGGTCATTAGACTGCGGCCATGCTGGAGCACTGCGTTAAAGGGTTTCAGTCGAAGAAATCGACCCCAGAACTTAATCTTTGTGAGCCTACTACTAATTCTATCGGCACAACCACACACAGACACACATCTACGCACGCACACACATACACAAACGCACGCACGCACACACATACACATTTACGACAGACTCCTTATAATTTCCGTCTACCAAATCCTCTCAGAAGGTTTTGGTCGGCCCCAGGCTATAGTAGAAGACACTTTACCCAAGGTGCCACGCATCATCATCGTCATTGTCGTCGTCATCATCATCAACACCACCATCATCATCAACAGCAGCAACATAATAATAATCATCATCATCATTATCATCATCATCATCACCACCGTTGTTAATCTTATCATCTGGCGAAATTCATATAAAGAAAGAATACAAACACTCACACACATATAGAGCCATGCACACGCAGAAACATCATTATATATATATAACGATATCATACATACATTCTTACAAACACACGTACACACACATACAGATATATGTACATATACATACATAAATACATATATATATATATATACATATATATATGTATGTATTTATATTTACGAGTATAATTTTCTTTCATATCAGCATGAGAGATAAATTTTTCACTATTTCCCAAGTGTGCCGAGATAACTTATATATTTCACCCATCGTCAAATTGAAGATAGCCATGTATTCATATATATTTATATATAAATGTATATACATATATATACATATGTATATACATACATATATATATACATATATATATTTATATATTTATGCATGCATATATATATTATATATATATATATATATATATATATATGCACATATATATATTTATATATATATATATACACATACATATATGTATATATATACGTATATGTATATAGATATTTGTATTTATTATGTTCGTTTGTATCTATCATATATCAGTCTTCTATGATATGAATTTTAACAGCCGCTGTTAAAGAGATATATGTACGCAAAGATATTATTTTCCCCTTTTTCGCATGTAGGCTTGTGTCTGCCGTTATCACATTGCAGGATGTATACCACTAAGGTGTGTGTGTGTGTGTGTGAGATGGTGTTGGGGTAGGGGCGAGTGTATACACGCAAATACACACGGACATTACGCGTATTGCAGTTTTTTTGAAAATATTTATTTTGTACAAAGCGTTTAGCAGAGAGCGTAACAAAAACAAAAAAGAAGAAACGAGGTCTGTGGATTTTCTTCAATATCACAATCTTACAGAAATACAGTTGAAAGATATAGACAATAGAAAATAAAGTCAACATTTATATGTATATAAATGCATATATATATATATATATATATATATATATATATATGTATGTATGAATATATGTGTATATATATATATGCACAGGCACATGGATACATATATATATATATATATATCACGTGATCACGAGACCGACCAGATCATCAGATGTTGTTACACATCGCTGGTCACAATGTGTTCGCATTGTTTAGCCTTTAAATGATGCCACCCCGCTGGCTAAGCGAGCAGGCCAATATATATAATATATAATATATATATATATATATATATATATATATATATATGTATATATATATCTATATGTGGTGTGTGTGTGTGTGTGTTTGTATTTATTGCGAGTGTACATAGTATATATATAAGCATATATATATATATATATATAACCTCATACATATGCACACATAAACACATATATATATACATATAAAAAGATATATATGTATATATATATATATATGTACATAGGTATACATGGATATACTTTATATACACTCACGCACATATATATATGAATACACATATACATACTTATACTCACAAAAAGCATACCCATCCTTACCCGCGCATACATAGTAAAGTCAAAAAGATAATAACAATACAGGGAAGACTAGATTAAAAATATTATAGTAGCTTAACGCTAAAAGTAGGGAAATTTTCTTAACGATTCGGGCTTTACTCCTTCTTCAGGAGAAAGCATGCGGCATATAAGAAAGACTATAGTTGAGAGGGAATAAAACGGATGAGGGTTTGGAATCAGGTGAGAATGCCGTTCTATGGTGGGAATTTAATAATGTAGGAAAGAGCGGGTTGGTATAGATAGTAGTGTATAGTGCTGTATAAATGGTTATTTAATATATATGTGTGTGTGTGTGTGAGTGTGTGCAGATGTGTGGATGTGTGGAAATAGAATTGCGTGCGTTAATGTTGGTAGTTTGTGTGTGTGGTGAGTGTGAAGCGGTACAGAGGTGTGGAAGTATGGAAATAGAGTAGCGTGCGTCAACGAAGGTAGTTGTGTGTGTGTGAGTGTGTATGTGTGAGTGTGTGTGTGTGTGTGCGTGCAGATGTATGAAAGTGCGGAAACAGAGTTGCGTGCATTAATGTTGGTAGTTTGTGTGTGAGTATAGGGTGGTACAGAGGTGTGGAAGTGATGAAATAGAGTAGCGTGCGTCAAAGTAGGTAGATTGTGTGTATGAGTGTGTTTGTGTGTGTGTGTGTGTGTGTGCTGATGTGTGGAAGTGTGGAAAAAGAGTAGCGCGCGTCAAAGTTGGTAGATTGTGTGTATGAGTGTGTAAGTGTGTGTGTGTGTGTGTGTGTTGATGTGTGGAAGTTTGGAAATAGAGTAGCGCGCGTTAATGTTGGTGGTTTGAGTGTTTGGCGGGGGGAGGATGCTGACATGTGGAAATAAAGTAGCGTATAAATGTTGATTGTTTGTGCGTGTGTATGTGTGTGTGTGTGTGTGTGTGCATGCGCAGAGGTGTGGAAGTGTGGAAATAGAGTAATGCGCGTTAATGTTCGTAGTTGGTGTGTGTGTATGTGTGTGCGCGCGTACGTGTATGTAACCGTTAAGTGTGTGTTAGGAATGCGTGGAAGGGGATGAGAACGGACACGGATGTGAGGTGAAACGGAAGATGACAAATATAAGGGAATATGGCAGATATGTTTGTAATTGCGTTAATGGAAGATGCTTGAATTGCTGAAGCAAGATATTTACAAGAAAGAGGACACAATATAATTATATCTCTGTGTATGCGTGTATACTTGCATGTGTGTATGAATGCATGCATGTATGTATGTATGTATGTATGTATGTATGTATGCATGTATGTATGTATGTATGTATGTATGCATGCATGCATGTATGTATGTATGTATGTATTTATGTATGTATGTATGTATGTATGTATGTATGTATGTGTCCCCGCGCACGTAGAAATAATCGGACTGAATACCCGGTCGCGCGGTTAAACCATTGGGAGTGAAGGACTCCTAGCCTTTGTTAGGGCATCCTTCTAGAAGAAGGTAACTCAGTTAACTGGGATAACTCCGATATAAAACCTGCGGCTCAGTGGTTACCGATGATGTTGACTTGTTCTTCTTTTCGGATTATGGCTGTTGTTGCTTAGTGAGTGGGATTGACTCAGTGCACAGCCTTTCCTCACTTTAAAAATATCTTCTTGCACAGGCATTGCACGATAACAACATTGATTAAGCTTCGTGCAATGGCCATACTCGATAACGAGGGGGCAGCCACCATGCATGTATGTATGTATGTATGTATGTATGTATGTATTTATGCATGCATCGATGGCGGAGGAGTTGTCATGTGATCAAAATGGAAGACAATTTCGCGTCCAAGCAATTTCTGGATGGTGTGTTAACCGAGGGTAAAGACCAGCGCACAAAGCAAAATGAAGGACGGTATCAAGAATACAACAAAAAGGCTAAAATCTTGGAAAATGAATGGAAAATCCTCATTCAAGATAGGTTATTGTGGAGGAAAGCGCGGCGTGAAGGTGCGACGGAGTTGGTGCGAAATTGTATCGAATATGAAAATTGTCTGTAAGGGCCTTTATGATAATTTGTCTTTGTGCGATGGCGCAGCGCCCTATTTGTTTTACCAGTAGCTTGGCAGTATCTGTCTAATTAAGGCAAGTCTTGGAAGTCATCAGAGGAGGAACACACATGGTTAAATTAGGATTATGGTTAACTAATGGTGAACTAAGCATCATGCAGTATCTCTATTTGCAAGGTGTATGGGAAGAAATGTGCGCCAGGAAGTGGAATGAAACGTCATACGAAGGATCGACAAAACAATATTGTAACACCTACTGTATGAGACGCCCATCATTGTCACATCTAGAGAAAATAGTATATATTCCTAGTAGGATTTGAAAGCCAAATCCATCCGTGTCCTTCGTGTTTAAGAGAACCGTCAGGTGATGTATTACTCCATGTATGTTTGTATGTTGGAATAAGTATAAATAAGTCCACACACACACATATATACAGAGATACATACTTACACACACACAAGTAATATATATATATATTATATATATATAATATATATATAATATATATATATATATATATATATATATATATATATATATATATGTAGGTCCCGGGTGATTCGGGGTTACCTGAGCTTCCTGATGATTTCTCTTGAATGAAACAGTTCTAGTCCTGTAGAAGCTCCTTCTATATAAAAATATATATTATATTATATTATATTGTGTGAAATTTGATTTAGTATTTCTAAATTGAATTTTTTCCCTGTAAGTTAGGATTTATATTCCCTCAAATATTATTATATATATATATATATATATATATATATATGGAGGTACAAGACGTCACCAACGGTGCAAATAACGTGATATAGGTAAACAAATGAGGGAAAAACAAGTGAAACACGTAAACAACGAGAAATAAAATGGAAAACAAAGGACCCTTCATCAGTCTTCCGCTGTCTATCTACTCCTCATTTCGAGCATTGAACAACAATATGAGTCTTCAACGATAGTTGCTCCCATGTGTGTATATATATATATATATATACATACACATTATATTGTGTGTATGGATGTGAAAGACAGCTTATGCTTAATATAATCACTCGTTCAAGTCTGGATATGAAGCATTCTGAAAGAAGAGGATCACAGTAACTCCACAGCTGGCTACTGAAGCAGTTAGGCCAAGGTGAAACTTTGAAGTCACTGTTCTAATTGACAGATAGATAGGCAAAGAGACAGAAAGATAGAAAGATGGACAGACAGACTGATAGAAAGACAGAAAGATAGACAGATAGATAGAAAGATAGATAGACCGAGAGAGAGAGAGACAAATAGACAAAGAGATAGACAGATCATTTTCTTTATTGACTACACAGGGCTGGATGGATGGATAGATAGATAGATAGATAGATAGATAGATAGATAGATAGATAGATAGATAGATAGAGTGACGAACAGAGAGGCAGACCAGACAGGCAAACAGACAGACAGACAGACAGACAGACAGATAGATGTATATATGCGTGTGAACTAGAGCGTGCGTGTTTGTATGTGCGTATATGTACGTGTTAAATGATAAGCTGGCGTACATGGTCGACGGTTGACGGTAGATTTTTGCATCTGAAATCTGTGATGAAAGCAATAACATGTTTTGACAGTTCATAATTGGATTGGTTGAAGCTAAAGACTATTGCAATCTGCTGGAGATTGAAATTGCTGCAGAAGCGTCAAATGCCACAGCTTATTACATACAGCACACCGCATCGATGATGTTGGGGGGGTTCTTATCACCACCATCATCATCATCGTCGCGTCATCATCATCATCATCATCATCATTATGTTTATTTTTGTCTTATTTGTTGTTGTTGTTGTTGTTGTTGTTGGTTTTTTTCTTGCTGCAGCGGCTTCTTAATATGATTCCGAGATAACATTTTCGTCATATGTTAATGAGGTCTCGAGATAATTTTGTATATGTAGTTATATATATATATATTTATATATGTATAAATATATATATATATATAGAGAGAGAGAGATAGATAGATACATACATACATACATACATACATACATACATACATACTTTGATATTGATATAGATATACATATTTATATCTAACATATGTGTATGCATGTAAGCATGTGTGCATGCATGTATATATATATATGAATATATATTATATATATATATATATATATATATATATATATATATATACATATTCTGCATATATATATATATATATATAGGTAAACAGTAAAAATAATTACAGACATGGGACAAGAACATGAAACACCACAGAGACGACAGAAGAACCACAAGACGGGACATTCGAAGCCCTCAGTCATCAGTCAAGAACCAGATCATCTTAGCAATTTCGGCTGATTAATCTTGAGATTGCTCCGATATGGGCAGCCCGCCAAGGGAAATCTAAGCCAAGCGCATTAGATCCCCTGGAAGAAAGCTTCGAATGTATACAACACGAGGACGGAAAACGAACGAAGTACACGAACAAAAATACAGAATACGTGACACCAATAAGAATACAAAAACGTAAAAACAATAACGGTAAAAATAAAAAACGTACATATGTATGTTTGTATGTATATGTTTATATACACATATATATATACATATATATATGCCTGAGTGTATATATATATATGAAAGTCTGTGTGTATTTATGTTTATACAAATGTGCTTCCGTGCGTTTGCATATATATATACATAAAGCTAAACAGTTGTAGCTCAAATGTTGCGGTCATGCTGGGGCACCACGTCGGCGTTGCTACACCTTCACTATCTGAAACCTCCTCATATATGTGGCTTTTGATAACTGAGGGGGGGGGCTTCAAGCTGCTACCCCTCAGCGTTTCCTGCTGTGTGGTAGGCTCATCTGTAATCCTTGACAGGAGGAGATCCAGTTTTTTTAAAATAATACCTACATTCACTCCACGCTGATCTCAAGGCCTTTTGGAAGTATATTGAATAATTTTGGGGCCTTGAAATCTTGAAACCCAAGCCGTTGCCGAATTTGGTCCTGTATTTTGGTGGTGATACAGTTCTGTATTTAAGGGATAAGGAATTATGTACATTATTTACATGTGATGGGTATTTGTCCTCATCCTGTTTGTTGCCCACGGGCATATTGCGTAGTGGTTAAGAGCGCGGGCTACTAACCCAAAGATTCCGAGTTCGATTCCAGGCAGAGACCTCAATAATAATAATACTAATAATAATAATAATAATAATAAAAATAATAATAATAATAATGATAATAATGATAATAATCATAATAACTAATAATAATAATAATAATAATAATATAATAATATAATAATAATACCCAAACTGAACAACCCGAGGGAAGTACGCAAACTATTGTTGCAAAGAGGTAAAAATGATGGCAATGAAAAAAGCGCACGAGCAATTGTGCTGATAGGGGGAGGAGAAACCTCTGCACGGCAATATGTGACCCGCAGCAAACAAGCTGATGTTGACCAGAAGCAAACCCATCAGTGGCTGCGGAGCTCAGGGCTAAAGCAGAGAGCGAAGGTTTCATCCTGGCTGCTCAAGCCAAAGCCTATTAACCCGGAACTACCAGGCAATGTGATGAAAATGGAGCAGACCCAAAATGCCGATTCTGCAACGACATGATTGAAACAGTGGACCACCTAATCTCTGGATGTAAAGTCTTAGCACCAGTGGAGTATAAATTAAGACATGACAGAGTTGGCCAATATCTCCACTGGCTAATAAGTCGGCATTACAATATCAAAACTGCCGAAAAGTGGATAATCACCACCCTGAGGCTGTAACTGAAGGAGAAAAATGTAACCATTCTGTGGGACTTTCCAGTACATACAGACCGAACCATCAAGGCCAATAAACCAGATATTGTTGTGAAAGACCAAAACAATAAAGTTTGCTTATTGATCGACATGAGCATCCCCTGTGATCATAATATCTCAACGAAAGAGTTTGACAAGCTCAGAAAATATAAAGACCTACTCATTGAAATTGAGAAAATGTGGCATCTCAAGGGGGTTACAATACCAGTGAGCACTAGGAATGATAAAGAAGGGAACCGAAAATTATATGAGAATGATCCCTGGCTTACCATCCCTGCAAGAAGTGCAAAAGATTGTCTTAACTGGTACATCACACGTATTGAGAAGAGCATTGTCGATGTGAGAACTGTTGCTGCTCATGTATTTTAATTTAACTTAAAAAAAAAAAAAAATGAACGAACTACTGAGTTTGGTTAATGGCCTACCAATATACACTATGAGTTTCTTTGCCCTAGGAGTCGGGAAGACACTCGGCAGAAAGGAGAAAATTTGAAAGAAAAAAAAAATCAATAATAATAATAATAAGAAGAAGAAGAAGAAGAGAAGAAGAAGAAGAAGAAGAAGAGAAGAAGAAGAAGAAGAAGAAGAAGAAGAAGAAGAAGAAGAAGAAGAGAAGAAGAAGAAGAAGAAGAAGAAGAAGAAGAAGAAGAAGAAGAAGAAGAAGAAGAAGAAGAAGAAGAAGAAGAAGAAGAAGAAGAAGGATAACAGCATCGAAAAATACCTTAGGAATGAGAACCCAGGTTCGAAATTTCCCCAAGACACCTGATGAAGCCTGGGGGATATATCAGACGAAACGTTGTGTTAACAACAAACAACATGAAGACAAATATCTGTCAAATGTATAACATAATGTAAATTGGTGGTGATGTTGGCATCTGTGGCACTATGCAGTGGTGACCAGTTCTGCTGTTTGTGTAACTTTCAGTAGCAAAGCTTGATACAATTCCTTCCAGGATTTTCCTGATGTAAATTCTCTACTTTTCTATTCACACTTTCGTTCTAGGGAGCAGAGTTTTAACTTTTTTCCCACTTCAAAGTAGGTGATATGTGGAACTGAGACGATTTCTTAGTGTAGCTTCGCTGGATCGTTTCGAGATCAACCGTGAAATTTTTATGCTTATATATATATATATATATAGGTAAACAGTAAAAATAATTACAGACATGGACAAGAACATGAAACACCACAGAGACGACATATATATATATATATAATGTGTGTGTGTGATTTATATATATGTGTGTGTGTGTGTATATGGAGGTGCAATGGCCCAGTGGTTAGGGGACTCGCGGTCATAGGATCGCGGTTTCGATTCCCAGACCGGGCGTTGTGAGTGTTTATTGAGCGAAAACAACTAAAGCTCCACGAGGCTCCGGCAGGCAGTGGTGGCGATCCCTGGTGTACTCTTTCACCACAACTTTCTCTCACTCTTTCTTCTGTTGGCCTGCTCGCTTAGCCAGCGGGGTGGCGTCATTTGTAGGCTAAAACAATGCGAAGCGCATTGTGACCAGCAATGTGTAGCAACATTTGATAATCTGGTCAATCACGGTGATATATATATATATATATATAATATATAATATATAATATATATATATATATATATATATATATATATGTATGTATACAAACACGCGTATGCGAGCGCGTGAACATATCTAATGCTATATCGTTTTTAGTCGATATTTCCTTATACATGTGTATACATATATATGCTCTCGCACACAGGCACTCCCATACATACACACATATACATATAGAGGAAGACAGAGATAGAATGGCGGAGAGATAAACAAACAACTCAGTATAAAGTTTGTATATTAGCGATAAAGATACGGCGATGAGAATCGATCTAACACCAAATACGATATGATAAAGCAGGACAGGAGATGATAAAATTTGTTTTATCTGCGACTGGCCAGATCAAAACAAAATAGAATGGAATTCTCCAATTTTCAATACTTACCGAGTTACAGAGGTTTTTGTGCCTGTAATTTATGATTGATAAAGCTTAAAACAATCCTCAGATTTTAAGAATTCTTCTATTTGGTATTTGAGTAATTTTAGAGTTTCATCCGTTCGGTCAACGCTGAAAAAGTCTTTTCTTCTTCTTCTTTTTTCTTTTCAAGTCGTGTCTACTCAGACCACGTGGGGAGTCGGTTTTGATATAAATTCCTTATATTTGCAAAAAGAATGGTGGAATTGCATTTTAAATTTGGATATTGGAAGTAAGATATATCTAGACCAGAGACCATTTAGCTTTTTGTTCAATTCGAACTAACTGGAGGTTTCCAAAGCTCTTCACGATCTTATCTTCACACATTAACACCCAGATCCCATCTTTACACACACACACATGGTATATATATATATATATGTACATGCTTACATCCATACATTACATTAAGCATACACTCTTCAACAGTTATACCACGAATACAATGCTAAACGTATGCATATATTCAAGTATAAATATGTGTATGTATATGTGTGTGAGTGATAGAGACGTAAATAGATAGATAGATAGATAGACAGAGAGACAGATATATATATATATATATATATATAGGTGGGCAGACGGGCACAGACAGACAGAAAGATAGACAGGCTGGCTCATAGATAGATTTGATTATTTTCACACAAGGTAACTGCCACTAACACACCCACACAAAAGCACACACACGCAATCAATCACCACACACACCATATATATATAATATATATATATATATATATATATATATATATATACACAATATGAGTATGTATGTGTGAATGATTGCGTGTGGGCGTTTGTGTTTGTGTGCGTTCATGTATGTGTGTGTGTGTTTGTCTGTCTGTGTGTCTGTGTGTCTGACTATCTGGTTCTATTCTTTGTGCAGGATAGAGTGACTTCTCAAATTTCCTATTTCATCTCTAAATTCTGTGTCTTGTTCCAATGGTTTCTCTACGTATCATAATTTCATCTCAATCATCTTTAGTTTTTTTTAACCATACCATCACGCAATCACATAGACGCACACATAATTACACACACACATACCTAAACATTCACACAAATATACACGCACACATATATGTAAGTACGTATGTATATACATACACACTCACATAAATATATATATATACATAAAGTTTGTGTGTGTGTGTGTGTGTGTGGTGTGT
This sequence comes from Octopus sinensis, assembly GCF_006345805.1. Classification (NCBI taxonomy): domain Eukaryota; kingdom Metazoa; phylum Mollusca; class Cephalopoda; order Octopoda; family Octopodidae; genus Octopus; species Octopus sinensis. The sequence goes on from NW_021834330.1 coordinate 34,855, forward strand.
GTGTGTGTGTGTGTGTGTGTGTGAGTGTGTGTGTATGCATGTGTGCGTGTGCGGTGTGACTCATTGCAGCTTCTGAATATATCGCATATCTAACAGGAATATAAAACTTTCGCCCAGGGACGAAGCAGTGATATCGTATTGATTCACCTATGAACTTATTTAAAGACACACGCGCGCGCACAAACACTCATGCTCGCGTGCGCGCACACACACATAATCATAAGCACCCACATACATTCACATTATAAATATGTGTCTATGTATATTATATATATATATATATATATTATATATATATATACACTAGCAGAGATACCCGGCGTTGCCTGGTTACATTCAATAGAAGAATTAGATTTTCTGTCATATCTTCTGTAATGAACTGGAATATCTATGTTTCGAATTTCATCAAAATTGCAGATGAGAGTTATTTCCCTCTTTACACATTCTAAAAAAATTGTAATCGTGCCACATGTATCCCATAATACTGATTTTTATGCGCATATTCCAACATTCCAGTCTTATTGAACTTGTTAAAAAGATTTTGCTCCTGAAAAATGAAGGTCATGGAGCTCTAAAATGTGAGAGTTAAGGCCCCTGTTGGGGGTGGGCATCTTAATGTCAACCAGAGAAGTTGAATTGTTGAAAATCTTTTTAACTTGGGTCTTATATCTATTGTTTGAATTTCTTTGAAATAGGAAATATATGTTCACTGGGTTTGTAAAAGAGAGCAAAGCTACAGGAAACCAAAAGACGAATGATCACCATAAGCAGTCAGTTACCCTACCCTAGTCGTTACCACTCTCAATGTAGGATTCCTCACCATCCAGGTGACAGGCACAGCCGTAAGATGCTTTGCGAATCTACAGCAATTGGAAGGGCGTACCCAACTAAAATCAACATTAACAACTGTGTGCCGTGAGGGCTAAGGAGAAATGAAAGTGTCACCTCTGGAGTTTGCAAATGACCACTATACTGATACGTAACTGGACAGAATAAATTGGGGACATGATTCTGCCATTTGATGCGAAGGATTTTCTGGAGGCAGTGCAGGTGAAAGATATTTAGCCAAGATAGGTAAACTTCTCCACCTCCTGTACTCTGTGGTCTCCAATATGTATGTTTGGGATGTCCGATATAGCCTGACCCATGATGTTGGTCTTCTTGAGGCTTATAACTAAGCCAAAGTTGCCAAATGCTTGCTCAAAGCAGTTGATGAGCATTTGTAGGGTTTCTTCTGTGTGTGATACAAGAGCGGGATCGTCAGCAAATAGCATCTCCTTGATCAGGACGCTTCTGATTTTGGTCTCGGCACGCAGACGCGAGAGATTGAATAGCTTCCCATCACTTCTACAGTGCAGAAACAATCCATCATCTGATGTCTCAAAGGCATGTGACAGCAGCAGCGAGAATAAGATGCCAAATAATGTAGGAGCAAGGACACAACCTTGCTTTACCCCATTTTTTATTTGGAAGGCGGCTGATGTTGAACCATTGTGTTGTATGGTGCCTTGCATATCAGCATGGAAAGATTTGATGATCATCAGTAGCTTTGGTGGACATCCGATTTTTTGGAGCAGGATGAAGAGGCCTTTTCTACTTACCAAGTCAAAGGCCTTTGTCAGATCAATGAAGGCCATATATAATGGCATTTTCTGCTCTCTGGACTTCTCCTGAAGTTGTCGTATGAAGAATATCATGTTAATAGTTGATCTGCTTCTTCTAAAGCCACACTGCGATTCTGGATAAATTCGAGAAGCAATTAGTTGCAGACTGGACAGGATAATGCGAGCAGAGGCCTTTCCAACATTAGAAGAGATATTCCACGGTAATGGTTACAATCACCAGGGTCACCTTTATTTTTGTAAAGCGTAATGATGTTAGCATACCGCATATTCTGAGGGACTGTACCCTCTTTCCAGCACTGAAACAGAAGCTCATGAATGTGCCGAAGCAGGATGGTGTTTTTGCCGGTTTTGATGATCTCTAAGGAGATGCCGTCTTTTCTCGGAGCCTTGTTACTTGGTAGGGAGTCAACAGACTTGGTGAGCTCTGCTATAGATGGCAGACTGTCAAGTTCACACATGACTGGCAAGATCTTGACACCCTCGATTGCAGCCTCAGCTACCGTGGTCTCTCGTGAATAGAGATCCTGGTAGCACTTCATCCATGTATCCATTTGCTTGCTTTGGTCCTTGATGAGATCTCCAGTAGTTGATTTCAGAGGGGCTGACGTGGTTGCAGATGGACCAAGGGCCTTCTGCAAACCGACATACATCCCACGGGTGTCGCCACTGTCAGCAGATGACTGGATACTCTGACAGATTTCCTGCCAATATCCATTTGCACAGCGTCTGGCAGTCTGTTTTATTTCTTGCCTTTCTGAGTTCTTGAGTGACTTTGTGGAAGAATCACTCTTGTATTGCATCAGAGCTGCACGCTTTGTTTCGATAACTGTTTCCAACTCTGAGAGCCCAGCATTGATCCAATCTGGGTTTTGCCTTTCTCTCATGCCGAAAGTATCTATTAATGTGGTATACAAAACTTCTATGATATAATTCACCTACTTTCAGCAGAGGAGGTAGGGCAGCTACTGAGGGCAACCTTGATAGAAACAGCAAAACATGGTCGCAGTGTAGGGTCCGAGGTTCTAGCAGTGTTAATGCGTGGTCGGCCTATTTTTAAGGCAGAATCCTCACCCTGCTTCTTATTAGTGAATGATCTGTGTCACAATCCACGCTGTGGTAACTACGAGTCAGTTGAACAGAATTCAGAAAGGATCTTCGTGTAATGATGCCAGTGGTGAGATCTTGGATGTTTCCAAGATGCCTTATGGGATGTCTTGTTGGCAAAGAATGTGTTAGTGATTCACAGGTTATGGTATGTGCAAAATTCAAGTAGTCTCTGGCCATTGTCATCCATGTTGCCAATACCGAAACACATACACTTACATATATACATACATATATATACGATTGATTTTTGTTTCAGTTCCTGTCTACGAAATCCATATATATATATATAATATAATATATATATATATATACATAAATTGATAGATACAACTGAGTGGGCAAACAAAAATGTGAGACACTGCGTAGAGCTTTTTTTATATTTTGATAAGCCTAGTACTTATTCTATCAGTTTCTTCTTGTGAAACCAGTAAGTTATGGAGATGTAAATAAACGAACACCAGTTGTGAAGCTGTGATGAGGGAGAACACAAAGACACACACATAGACTTACATATATACATACATATACATAGAATTGATTTCTTTCAGTTTCTGCCTACAAATCCACTGACAAGGCTTTGGTTTGTCTAAGGCTATAGCAGAAGACACATGCCAAGTTACCACACAGTGGGACTGAACTGAAGACCATGTGTTTTGAAACCAAGTTTGTTACCACACAGCCACACCTGCACTTATGTATGTGTGTGTATGGGAGGGGTGGATCGGTGCGTGTGTATGGGTGTATATATGTATGCATATATATGTGTATATATATATATGTGTACATATTACATGTACATCTATATATATCTATATACATGATATATATGTAATACATATATATATACATGTATAATATTATAATGTATATATATTATATATATATATATATATACATATATATATATATATATATATATATATATATATATATATATATATATATATATATACATATTAGATATATGCATGTATATTCCTATTTATATATTTTTCCTTATTTTGTTTCAGTGATTGAGTGCGGCCATGGGAGTACCGCCTGTAGTCGAACAAATCGACCTCGGACTTATTCTTTGTAAGCCTAGTACATATTCTAACATTCTCTTTTGCCGCACCGCTAAATTGCGGGAACGTAAACACACTAAGATAGGTTGTCAAGCGATGGTGGTTTGACAAACACAGACACACAAACATATATACATATATATATATATATATACGTCAGGCTTCTTTCAGTTTCCGTCTACCAAATCCACTCTCAAGACTTCGGTCGGCACGGTGCCATAGTGTGGGACTGAACCCGGAACCATGTGGTTGGTAAGCAAGCTGCTTACCACACAGCCACTCCAGTACCTATATATATATATATATTTATATATTATACACAGCATATACATACATACATGCATGCATGCATGCCTACACTCAATCATTGACGGTCAGACAGACAGACGCTTCGCGTGCATAATCATGTCTGAACTGCGCTAGTGCGTCGCCGCATCCAATCTGTGAAAACCGATCGAATTTCCAACCAGCCCTTCGTACCCCACTTCACATCACGCCACATTAGAATGTCTGATACGCCTATATCTTAATTATATATAGGATAGAATATCACCTAAACCCTAAACAACTATTAGTTAAGTCCCAATATACATCATACTAGTTTTACTAATATCCATAGCAATGCCCACCTAGTTTAAATTTGTATATCTTTCTGGTGCCTTTCGTGTTTAGGCGATTAACTCTTCGTGAGATATGGTATTCTATTTCGGATTTTGTCTACTCCAGAAAGATGAAACATATTCACTTTTGACGATTTCTCGAAGGAGAATTATAACTATATATATATATATATATATATATATAATAGATAGATAGATGTACGCATGCATACATACATACATATATTTATCTATATAATATATATATGTATATATACACATACATATCTCTTTTATATATATATATATAAAGTGTGTGCGTGTGCGTGTTTGTGCTTGTGAAAAATATCCCATCAATATTGCACAAATGATGTTGGCATCAATTTTAAAATCCATCCAAGTCTTGGACCCCGTGTTATCCGCCCACTTTAAAAATCGAACTCGGTACACATAGCAACAGTACGTCACAATTTCTTTACCTCAACCGGTCCAGCTCTATTTAATACCATACCATAAAATTCAAATGCTCACTGGACAAATTTCTTCAAAAAATCCCGGACCAACCTCCTACACATGATTATTATGTATATATGCTCACACGATGCTCCTATGTCTGATTATTATATGTGACGCACAGTTGAGCGAGAAACCAACAAAACTCTTTGTAATACCAAAGATAGGCGTAGGAGTGGCTGTGTAGTAAGTAGCTTGCTTACCAACCACATTGTTCCGGGTTAGTCCCACTGCGTGG
>NW_021834330.1:45000-52500 GCF_006345805.1 Octopus sinensis
GTAACAGAACTCAGAATGTTGGACCTCCAACCAGGCATTTCGCAATACCCCTAAAACCAGGAACTTTTCAGCACCTCCTTGCGTACATAATGAGTTTTTACATATTTTCCCTTCCCAAAATCTCCTCTCAAGGCATTGACCGATTCCGGGTAGAGTAGAAACCGCTTCCACAAGATTCCGCGGTTGAGAAACGAGTCTCTTAACCATAGAGAAATGCATGCATAGACATATTTTAAACATTATATTAAAAATATATCTGTCTGCGTATAGATATATGATATGCAGCCTTTGGGTGCAGTGTGCGTTTGTATGAAGTGCCGTCTGTCGATAGGTACAACCTCGGCGCTAAATATTCCATTCAATGATTGCTTAATAAATGTAGAAAATATAAGCATGAAAGTATACTATTCTTACCATTCTTACTGAACCGTGCATAACAGATTATACATATGCACACACACACATGTATATATTACTCACATGTATGTAGATATATGAAAGAAATTTCATGTACATATAATGTGATATGAATTTATACACGTATGGGCGGGTGTATATAGTTGCCTATATTAGGTTTCTCTGGTGACAAGAAGACTGGAAAGTGGTCTACGTGGATCAATTTAATTATAATTAAGCCAACGGGGAATCTACTGCATGGTTTTGCAATTTGCTAGAAATAGAAGTCAAATTCGCTTTAAATCACACAAAAGTCGTCTTAAATGCATTAAGCAGCCAGTGGTCGATTTAGTTACGGGTATTACTGTAGAAGTGGGTATCTTTACACCAAGAGTATCTCTGGTCATGTTTGCTCGATGACGGCTGACAAACGGCTAAGTAACAACAACAGTAACCATAGCAATAACAGCAACAACAAAAACGACGACGATGACTGTGACGGCAATCACAATAACAAAAATAACCAAAAGAGCCAACGATTGAGCTTCTACACGGTTTCTTTGATTGCTAGAAATAGCAGCTATATTTACCTGAAATTAATCACATTGCATCGAAATCTACATTAGCCTATGTGGTGCTGATTCCCTTGCAGATGAGAAAAGACAGGATTGTCACGTCTGAAACGCCTGGGACCGTACGTACGTCTGTTCCATCACGATTGGCCTAGGGCTAAGCAACAATCACAGCAACAATATCTAGTTTTAACCAGGTTTGATTGTTTTGTTTTTATTTCCTAATCTTAGCCTTTATTTATCTGACTTCTTTTATATTTTCCTTGATTTAGTCATTAGAGAGCGGCCATGCTTGGGAACTTCCTTGAAGGATATAGTCGAACGAATTGACGCCAGTATTGGTTTTTGTTTTAGAATTTGTTCTTTTGCCGAAAAGTTTAGTTACTGAGGCGCAAACAAACGAACACCGGTTGTTAAGTTATAGAGCGACCAAGCACAAACACAAATCCCCCCCCACACACACACACACACACACATGCATACATAATACATACATATATACATGCATGCATGCATACATATATACATTGCCCAGCGGATGTTAACATAAGCTGAAGATCAGTGAAAAGAAAACACCTGTGCTGAACTATTGAGAAAACAACAGTTACTCTATCCAGATTATAACTTCAGGTTTATACCTGTAATAATTGGGGCCCTGCCTAATGTAACCCACTGCCTAAGTACTAATCTTGAGAAATTAGGCTTCTCAAAATCAGAAAGGAGAAAGCTAATTCGAAGACTACAGATCCAATTCATCACTGGAACTGTAAAAATCTATAAAACTTTATCATTTAAATATATATGAACATATCTAGATATGCAACTATACGTATGAGATAAAATATATAAAACTGCACATACATTCATACATACATACATACATTCATACATACATACATACATACATACATACATACATACATACATACATTCATACATACATACATACATACATACATACATACATACATTCATACATACATACATACATACATACATACATACATTCATACATACATACATGCATACATACATACAAACATACATACATATATACATACATACATTCATACATACATACATACATACATACATACATACATACAAACATACATACATATATACATACATACATACGTGCATACAAAAATGCCCTGCTGTTGATGTTGAAATTCCAGTGAAGGAGATATGGATCTAGAAACCGGTTCTTTCTCTATTGGCAAGAAATCTTGAAATAAAGCTGAACAATGACATAACATACGTATATTCATAAATACATAAATATATTCATATATACATAAATATATTCATATATACATAAATATATTCATATATACATACACACGTAATACATACATATAAAGATACGAGCTAATAGATTCTTTCACTGGAGACACGGGACTAGACTGCGTTGCATAACATGCTTTGTGTGTGTGTGGTGTGTGTGTGTGTGTGTGTGTATGTGTGTGTGTGTATGTGTGTGTGTGTATGTGTGTGTGTGTGTGTGCAAGGGGCACCCGCACAATTTCCATTCAGCGAATTCACTCACAATGCATTAGTTAACCCGGTGCTATAGTTGAGGCTACCACCAATTCTTCCACGCTTTGGGATTGAACCAGGTACCATCAGGTTTCAAATTCAGCTTTTTAACCAGACATTCATGGCTACATATATTTCTTCTTCTTTGTTTTTTTTTATATTTTATTTTTTTTCAATAAGCAAATTAGCTATTTAGAAAATATCTATAAGAGATGAAAGCAGTAACCATGCCGAGTAGTAATTTTACCGCAATTTAAACATGGCATTTACGTAGGAACCGACGTCACTGCTACTTTAAACCTCAAGAGGACGCCTCACCCAGCTGTTTATTCGATGCAGTCTGCACCCGATATATATTGCAAGTAGGGGAGTGAACTACCTTCTTCCAGACAGGAGACCACCAGACAGCATGGATTCGACCTCTTTGTAATCATACTCAGTGGTGGATACTCGTCTTTTATTACAGCCATGTTTAAATGGTGGTAAATATTATTTCTTTTTTGTATTTTGGGGGGGTTTTTTTCGTTTATTTTTGTATCCCTTTTTTCCCCTTGTAATCCATTCTTTACTTGCGTTTTTGTATTCTATATAACGGTATTTCCGTTGCTGCAAAGTGTGGCGTTGGTGCTGGCGATATCAAAGGAACGTTTGAATGTCTTATTTTCGTTATCTAAAGATACATCTAAGTACATCGGTATTCTATATCCTCCTATCTTCAAATGCATCTTCCTAGATCTTTCTCGAAATATATTTCTGTCACAGATAACAACAATATTTCATTTTACTTTCGATTTCTCTTTTTCCTTTCGCGTTCTTCCTTTTAATATTTGGCAGATTCGGTAGAACATGTCGGCCTGGGAATTTTAAGGTCTTTGAAATGAAGAAACACGAGAAAATAATAAAGAAGTATGTACAGTAATCCCCAAAACCTTTCTTACCCCCTGTTAATTTTTTTGATTAAAAAATGTTTGTGATGAAATGAATGCATTTTGTCAAGTTTGTTTATGAGTTATATGTGATCAACAACTGAAAGAATAACAACAATACCCAATTCAATAAATTCTTCATTTCAGGGGTATTTATTGCCATGTTCAAAATTATTCATACCCTAATTTTACTGAGTCCAATATCTTTCTTTAATAGTCAATAGCATAGCTTTTGTTTTTTACGACTGCTTCTAGGTGATTCTTGTACGTATCCACAAGCTTCCTGCATGTCTCCTGTGAGATGTTGACCTATTCTTCCTTAGCGAAAGCCTCGAGCTTGGTCAGGTATAAATAGAAGACAAATGTTCTGGTCATTCTCAGTTTCAGATCATCATGGCCAAGATGAAGGAGCTAAGTGAGGGCCTACGTCATCGTCTTGTGAACGCCCACAGTGAAGGAAAAGGTTATAAGGTCATTTCAAAGCAGTATGATGTCCCTGTCCAGAGCATAATCAGAAAGCACAGGAGATTCAACACAGTTAAAACCCCCAATGGGCGTGGCAGGAAGCGTAAGGTGTCTCCCAAACTTCCCAGAAAATATGCTACTCTATCTAACGGTTACATTAAAATTAAAAAATGGATGGTTGTCCGTTCCCTATGTAAGTTGTAATCAATTGACATATATTTGCAAGCATCGAATCAAAAAACAAACAAAACAAAACCACTTCGGCGTTGCTCATTTTAGACCTTCAGTTTCCATCTGAGAATCTGCATGAACTTCTGGTACCAACTTCTGGTGAGCAACAGTACTATTAAAGGATGCACTAACAATGATTCTCTAGTGAATATACAAGCTCGATTCCATGTTTTCCATCGCGTTTCTCGTCTGTTCATGGGAATGCTTTCGTTTATCGTCTGTTTCAACGAATGTCCTCTTAAAGCATCATGATACGCTGTCAGAGCCTTCCTTAGATATATTTCAACGATATGATACCTTTACGCATTTGGCTCAGCAGTATTTTGTATTTCAATGTCTCCGGATAATTTATTTCTATAAATCATCTATATTTCATACGTTTGTGTGCATGAATACATATATATATATATATATATGTGTGTGTGTGTGTGTGTGTGTGTGTTGTGTATGTATGTATGTATGTATGTATGTATGTATGTATGTATGTATGTGTGTGTACATACTTATATATACAAACATACATACACACATAAATATATATACATACTTATTATGCATGTATATATTATATATATATATACACACACACACATGCATACATGCATACACACATACATACATATAATATATGTATGTATGAATGTGTGTATACATATATACATTTATACATATATATACCTATACATAATATATATGTATATACACATATATACATACATTTACATATATATATATATATATATATATAATGGTTATAAGTATATATATATATATATTATATATACACACACAAACACAGACACACAGACACACACACACACCACTCTCTCTCTCTCTCTCTCTCACACACACGCACACACACACAAGAATATAGGGGTTGTGAGAGGCTACAGCTCGTTGAAATATCTTCTCTCTCAGAATCATTAGAGTTAAAGCGCATTTTCCCGCCGACGGATGGTAGCGCGGTACTAACATAGCTCTGACTACTTAACTCATTTTTGGAGTGGATAAAGATTATGGTGCGGCTGAACAACAATGGGTGGGGCGGGGTGTTGTCTTAATTGGGCAGTGATTCGAACGCCGTTTGCTGAAGAGCAGTCCATGGTCGTGTGATGGTTTGGAGCTGGAAATAATAGAACGGGTTAAGAGTGTTATAAAAGCCAGTATGATTGCACTGGTATACGGGTGGTTTGAGTGAATATGCGGTGGGTTCACTTACTGAAGAATGGTAAACCATTTCAGTACTCCAAAGTTTGCGTACGAGTGATGTGGAAAGAACACAAGACCGAAGAGGCATTGCAAGAATTGAAGTACCAGAGGAAGATGACTTCAGAGACATATTAAAATGAGATGAGATGCGACGAGATGGGAAGAGATGAGGTAGATGTCTTAAGTAGGGAAGAAATCATAGTCAATTAATTATTTCGCGGAGGCTGAAGGATTTGGAAAAATGGGTAGAAATAGGAGATGTCCTGGAAAGACTGGATAGGAGGAATTTTGAACCAAACTAGTTTAAAATCTCTTATGTCGATTTTCAAGTAAAAGGAAGTAGAGAGAGAGAGAATGAAGTAAAGAGAGAGAGAGAGAGAGAGAGAGAAAGAGATAATGAGTGAGTGAATGAGAGAAAGTCTGAATGAGAGAGAGGAAGAGTAGCAAGAATATTAGATTTTGCGTAAATCCTCAGATCGTATTTTGGAAAAATAACTGGAATGCAGGGTTAGGGTTAGGAATAAAAGAGTTTGGTTGAGTTTTGTCTCCGAGTGAGGAATGAAATGAATGGCAGTGGTGGCGGTTTGGTTGTTCTTGTTGCAGGCAGTGGTGGTAGTGGTAGTGGTTGTAGTAGTGGTGGTGGTGGTTGTGGTTGTGGTTGTGGTGGCGGTTGTTATGTGATGGTGGTGGTGGCGGCGGCGGCGGCGGCGATGGTGGTGATGGCAATGGTGCCGGTATCAGTGGTGGTAGTAGTAGTGATGGTAATGGTGGTGGTGGTGGTGGTGGTGGTTACGGTGGCTGCGGCAGCGGTGGCGGTGAAGATAATTGTGGTGGTGGTGGTGGTGGTGGCGATGGTAGTGGTGGTGGCGGTGGTTGTGTTAGTGGTGGTAGTGATGGTAGTGGTGGTGGTGGTGGTGATGGCGACGGCAGCTGCGGTGGTGCTGGTGGGCACGCCGGCGGCAGCGGTGGTAGTGGTGATGGTGGTGGTGGTTGCGGTGGCGGTTGTTATGATGATGGTGGCAGTAATACTGGGGAGGTGGCGGTGGTAATGGTGATGATGGTGATGGTGATGGTGACGGTATCAGTGGTGGTAGCATTAGTGGTGGCGAATGTAGCGGCGGCGGTGATGGTGGTTATGATGCTGGTGAGGCCAGTGAGGGTTATGCTATTGTTGTTACTGTTTAACATCGGAAAAACTCTGATCCAAAGCCTTCCAGCCGTAGCCATCCCGCCTTCTTTTCAGGTCATAAATCCCATCCGGAGATTACATTGCTCAATGGGTGTCCTTCCTTTTTAACATTGTAAAAATGCAGTATAAGCAGAATGTGACTCTTATTTCAAGCACATCGAACAATCAACAAGAAAGTCCTTCATTAATTCGTTGATGTTTGTTGAAAGTAAGTCGTAGGACCAAAGTTTCGCCGAAGTCCATCAATTGCAATGACCAATGAGAATTGTCCAACAGGTTTGAAGAACTTTCTTTGTAGGAAAGAGATCTACATAATTATTTTACTTTATTTCAGTCGGTAGACTATGGCCATGCGGGAGCACACTTTGAAAAATTTTAACCAAATGTATCGTATCCAGTATTTGTATGGCTTTTATTTTTTGAGCCTCGTATTTATTCTATCGGTCTGTTTTGCGGAGGTGCTAGATCCGGAAACCGGGTGTCAGTCGGATATGGGCGACAACACAGACACAAAGACACGCGCACACACACACACACACATATATACACATACATATACATATTATTATATATATATATATATATATATATATATATATATATATATATTATATATATATATATATATATATTATATATATATATATATATATAATATATATACATACATACATGTGTGTAATGCGCATGGCTCAGTGGTTAGAGCGTCAAAATTATGATCGTGAGGTTGTGAGTTCGATTCCCGGACTGGGCTGCGTGTTGTGTTCTTGAGCAAGACACTTTATTTCACGTTGCTGCAGCTAACTTGTCACTGGTGCTAAGATGTATCTTTCTTTGCTTTTCCTTGGATAACATCAGTGGTGTTCCACAACTAACCTTGCCCGGATTTGTGCCTCGGAGGGTAACTTTCTAGGTGCAATCCCATGGTCATTCATGACTGAAGGGGGTCTCCTCATATATATATACATACAAA